>NC_057812.1:708202039-708259939 GCF_018294505.1 Triticum aestivum | reverse complement strand
CCGTCCGGGCCCGCTAACGCCCCCGCCCCGCGGCGGCAAGAGAGGGCTCCCTCGTCCGGGCCCGTTAACGCGTCCGCGCTGCGGCGGCAAGAGAGGGTTTCCGCTCCCGCGCCCGCGGCGACGGGGGGCGGGACGGTGCCGCAGCTGGTGCAGGAGATCCAGGACAAGCTGGCGCGGGGGGCGGTGGAGTGCATGATCTGCTACGACATGGTGCGCCGCTCCGCCCCCGTCTGGTCCTGCGGCAGCTGCTTCTCCATCTTCCACCTCCCCTGCATCCGCAAGTGGGCGCGCTCCCCGGCCTCCGTCTCCGACGCCTCCGCCCCGGCCTCCGACGCCTGGCGCTGCCCCGGCTGCCAGTCCGTGCAGGACGTCCGCGCCCGCGACATCGCCTACACCTGCTTCTGCCGCCGCCGCCGCGACCCGCCCAACGACCTATTCCTCACCCCGCACTCCTGCGGTGAGCCCTGCTCCAAGCCCCTCGGCAAGGCGGATCCTGCCGCCAAGGGCGACGATGACGACGATGTTGCCACCAGGTGCCCGCACGTCTGCGTCCTGCAGTGCCACCCTGGGCCGTGCCCGCCCTGCAAGGCGTTTGCTCCGGAGCGCCCCTGTCCTTGCGGCAAGCAGTCTATCACGCGTCGCTGCGCGGACCGGAGCACGCCTGTCACGTGTGGGCAGCGGTGCGAGAAGCTGCTGCCCTGCCGGAGGCACCGTTGCGAGAAGGTCTGCCACACCGGCCCCTGCGGTGACTGCGAGGTTAACTTCCCTGCACAGTGCTTCTGTGGCAAGAAAACAGAGACATTGCTGTGCGGCGAGATGGTGCTGAAAGGGAAGCTCTCGAACAAGGATGGGGTGTTCTCTTGCAGTGAGGTTTGTGGCCACAATCTGGCATGTCGCAATCATGCCTGCCAGGATGTTTGCCACCCAGGGCCATGCGGTGAGTGTGAGCTTCTGCCAGGGAAGGTCACCACATGTCATTGTGGCAAGACAAGGCTGCAGGAGAAGAGGGCTAGCTGCTTGGACCCAATCCCCACCTGTGACAAGGTATGCGACAAGAGATTGCCGTGTGGAGTGCACAGGTGCAAGGTCACGTGCCACGAAGGAGAGTGTCCACCATGCTTGGTGCGTGTCGAGCAGAGGTGTCGCTGTGGCTCATCAGGCCAGATGGTGGAGTGCTACAAGGTCTCGATGGAAGAGTTCCGTTGCAACAAGCCTTGTGGCCGCAAGAAGAACTGCGGGAGGCACAGGTGCAGTGAGTGCTGTTGCCCTCTGTCGAAGCCATTTGCTCAGCATCAAGGTGACAGCATGGATCCCCATTTCTGCCAGATACCATGTGGCAAGAAGCTCCGTTGTGGACAGCATGGTTGCCAGCATCTCTGCCACAGCGGTCACTGTGACCCTTGCCGTGAGACCATATTCCATGATCTCACTTGTGCCTGTGGCAGGACATCCATTCCACCACCACAGCCTTGCGGCACACCAACTCCATCATGCCCACACCAGTGCATGGTCCCTCAGCCTTGCGGGCATCCAGCTTCGCATCAATGCCATTTCGGGGACTGCCCACCTTGCGTTGTGCCAGTCACAAGAGAATGTGTTGGGGGGCATGTGATGTTGAGGAACATCCCTTGTGGTTCAAAGGATATCAGATGCAACCAGCCCTGTGGAAAGAACCGTCAATGTGGACTGCATGCTTGTGCCAGGACTTGCCATCCTGCCCCATGTGATCCGCCACCTGCAAATGGAGAAGCTAGTTCAAGCTCTGGGGGCAGAGTTTCATGTGGACAGTTATGTGGTGTCCCAAGGAGGGAATGCAAGCACACTTGCAATGCACCATGCCACCCATCGTCACCTTGCCCAGATGTGAGATGTGAACACCGTGTGACTATTACCTGTTCTTGTGGCCGTATCACTACAGCTGTGCCCTGCAGTGCTGGTGGAGCCTACAATGGTGATAGTGCGTTCGATATCTCCGTCATGCAGCAGCTGCCAATGCCTCTCCAACCAGTGGAATCAAATGGCAAGAGGGTTCCTCTTGGGCAGAGGAAACTTTGTTGTGATGAGGAGTGTGCAAAAATGGAGAGGAAAAGGGTCCTTGCTGAAGCTTTTGACATTACCCCGCCCAATCTGGATGCACTGCATTTTGGTGAGAACTCGAATGCGTCGGATTTGCTTTCTGATCTTTTCCGGCGTGAGCCAAAGTGGGTGCTGGCCATAGAGGAGAGGTGCAAGTTCCTTGTTCTTGGGAAGACAAAGGGGAATTCTTCAAGCAACATTAAGTTCCATGTCTTCTGTCACATGATGAAGGACAAGAGAGATGCTATCAGGCTCATTGCAGATAGGTGGAAGCTTTCTGTCCAGGCAGTTGGGTGGGAACCCAAGCGTTTTATTACCGTCCATGTCACACCCAAGTCCAAGGTTCCTGCTCGTGTTCTGGGCTCTAAGCCTGGTGTCCCTGTCTCGGCGTCCCATCCTTACTTTGATCCCATGGTAGACATGGATCCGAGGCTCGTCGTTGCAATGCTGGACCTGCCAAGGGATGCCGATGTTAGCTCTCTAGTTTTAAGGTTTGGTGGGGAGTGTGAATTGGTTTGGCTGAATGACAAGAATGCCGCTGCAGTCTTCAGCGATCCAGCTAGAGCAGCGACAGCGCTGAGGCGGCTGGATTATGGGTCTGCTTACCAGGGTGCTGCAATGTTTTGCCCAAGCAGCATCACTCAGGCTTCTGTGCCAAGCAATGTGTGGATTGGAGCACAGAGAGATGGAGGGTTGGCTGCAAAGAGCAGTGCCAATCCATGGAAGGCCTCTCAATCTGAGCCCGACCCATCTGGAGACTGGACAGTGCTCAGTCATGCTTCAGGGTCAGTGTGGAAACGTGGTGATACTCCTGCTCAGGTCATGGGTTCTTCAAACCGCTGGAATGCTCTGGAGTCTGATGCTGCAACCAGCTCTGGGCCAACCAACAAACGTAAGCCTCCTCTTCGCACTGAAACAGGATCCAGCAGTTCTGCTCCCCGCATTGGTGCTGGATCCAGCGCAGCACCAAGTGCTGGGCAATCGGTGAGCAAGCTGCAGCCTGACGTCGAAGTTGAAGACTGGGAAGAATCGTGTGAATGATGAGACCGAGGTAGTTTGGTCAAGATGACTCGTTTTTATTCAGATGTCATTTTTATCTCTAATACAATGTATATCGAAGCTGTTACTGTGTCACCTTCAAGTAGTTCCTGGCTGTTGCCAGTTGACTGCTCAGTTGGAAGTATTTTTGCCTTGCAATAAACAATGAACCCTTCTCATATTTCCTGTGTTCTTTAGCATCACAGTGTTCACAGAATCACAGCTTGTGCCATCCAGTTGTGAGTGTTTGCCGTTTTGGCACTGCTTTCCCAAATTGATTTAAATGTATGTTCATTTATGAAGTTCTTCAGACTAGTTCGTTTCTTACTTACAATGTTCTTCAAACTAGTTAGCACTCTTATTACAATGTTCTTTAAACTGCTTGCCATCTCCCTGTTATCAGATTGGTTATGTGAAACTAGTTGTAGTGAGTAGCCAAGCAATGTCTGCCTTATTAACAGTTTGTGCAATATACTACTACCTCTTATATTTAGTTACAGAGGAAGTACATAGGAAGCATCTGCTTCCATTTCTTTGTTAGCATTTGGCTGAAATGACACTGAGAAATGTGAAAAAGCAAGTTGTTTTTTGTTATATTACATCAGTTGTTTAAATGCTTGTGCTATCGTAGCCCCTAACTTACTGCAAACTAAAAAGGCAAAATATACACCAATTGAATCAACCGTATGTCCTCCACATAATGGATGTCAACTGTGATATCTTCTTAATAATTAACTTATGTAATCTTGGTGAAGCATGTATTTCATTTTATTTGCCAATGAAAACATTCTGGTTTGCATCTGTATTCATTAGCAAAAAAGACAGTTTCTAGATTACCTGAAATTAGTTATCTCATCTGAATTTCATGGAATTTCAGGTTTGGCACAAGTTATTTAGTTCGAGTTAGATTCTGTTCAGCATGTACTGCCATTTTTTCTGCTCTCAGCACATTCGTTTTATTTGCCAGTGACCACTTGACATTTGCTCATTGTGATGCTTAACAGAGCTTTTCAATTTGCCTCTGCTGCAGGGGTTAATGCATGGCAGCCAAAATTGCCCTTCGACACGATTCTCACCCTTTCTTTTGCATCGACAAGGTCATCCTTATCCCATGCTGACCAAGTCCATGACCTGGTCTCAAGACTTTGCTTGGTTATTTCAACTGATCATCTGCGTGTTGTTTTGCCAGTGGATTGTTGCTAGATATATATGGTGCTTGCGGATTTAAATCTTGAATTGTTTCTATGCCATTCAACTACTTAAGTTAATGCACTCAACGTATGCCAGTCAGTTACTCTAAACTAGTGATTCTGTGTAGCCTACGGTTTCAGTTGCTATTCTGCTGTTTCATTTTGATGGCACACTGCATGTTTTCATTGGAAGTAAAATGAGCAGTACATGTACAGCTCTTTATGCTTATAGCTCCCTTTAGATGAACCAAATGAGCTCTGTGATAGCTCATTTTCTTAAACTGAGAGTTATCTTCCGTTTATTCTCTTCTCTAACTACTGCATCCTATACGATGAACAGAAGGTGCATCTTGTGCCACTTTACAAAGTGTCATAAGAGCTTCCTTGCAAGTTCCTGAACAAAGTAACACATGCACTCTGTACTGAATGATTCAGAGGTGCCTAATTGCACGGCATTATTGAAAATATTATCTCTGAAGGGAAATTACTATCTTTCTGATAATGGGTTAGACACAATCATCTCTGAGCTCCTTTGAGTTAGCTAAATTTAAGTTAGCGCTCTCTTCTCATTTCATCTGGACTCAACCATATGTCCCCAGCATAATGGATGCCAATTGTGATAATTTTTTAGTAACTTAGAGGTAATCTTGGTGAAGGTGAACAGACCGCCACCAATTCAGATCTTTGTAAGAGTATATGAAGAAAGATAAGCAAGCAACTGATAACTCTGGAAGGCTAAAGAAGAAACATTTTCCACTCTTTAAAATGTAGGCCACTTGTGTTGAAAGAGCTTAGCTTCGGTGTAAGGAACTAGAGGATGGAAGAAGGCTTGACATTATCAAAATATTTAGTGATTGGACTTGTATGAAACCCATGATTTACTGGAAGTCAATGTTACAAGTCCAAGACTAACCTAACCCTCTTTGGTTGACAAAAGCATGCCCTCAGAGCCTCAGATTGAACCATATTGTGACTGTTTGTTTGAGAAATGCCACTATAAATGGCATTAACCTAACCAACTCTCTTACTGAACTTGTTCTGTTAGACAAGATGCCATTTTGTGTTCTCTGGACCTTTTTATATTTATGTTGATGGATAAGTCTGTGTACTAGGGTCCTTGTGGGGCTGCAGCACATGGTCCTTGTGGCAGTTAGGAGGATAAAGTCCTGGACCATCAAGGACTGGCTGTTAGGATAGAGTTCTGTTCTTGACCATCAAGGACTGTCAGTTAGCATCTTAGACTGGCATCTTAGCATATGCCCTGGCTGGCTAGCAGCCTATAAATATGTATCCCCAACCCCTCAGGTTGGCATGGCATTGTGTGAGAAATAAACCAACGAAAATTGTCCCAACTCTCCTAGTGTCATCCACAACTATCAATGCTCAGGTTGAAAGGTCTAACAAGTGGTATCAGAGCCTCGTTAACCTGCACCCTGAGCATTTCCTGTGAGCAGCCCAAGTCGGTAGCAGCAGCTGCTCCGTCTGCCTCTGGTTACCTTCCTCCCTCCGGACTGTCGAGCAGCAGCTCGTCTTCCTCAGCCTCCTCTTCACGCAACAGCCCCCCTGCAGCGAGCCATGTCTGCAGGTCGCTCTCAGCACACGGCTACCTCGAGCATGCGGCGCCGGCAAGAGGCCGAGCGCGCCGTGGCAGAGGAGCGTGAGCGAGCGGCTGTAGCAGCGGCTGCTGCGGCGGCAAGGGTGTCGAGGCTGGCTGCAGCGGAGCTGGCAGCAGCCAGAGCGGAGGTAGAAGCAGCCAGGGCGGAGGTAGAAGCAGCAGAAGCAGCCCGTGAGGCTACGGCGGATGCCAAGGCACTCCGCGGCAGCCCCGGCAGCTCCAGCAGCTCCGCGCCTGCGGACGACGGCGCCGACGCAGATCGCGCCAAAGTGGCGCAGGAGCGGACGGCGCAGTGGGCAGCCGAGCACGCCCGCGCTCCAGGTGGAGGCGCCCACCGCGACGGCGGCTGCAACGACCAGGATCGCGGCCTCTACGAGGTCCGGACTGTGGTCAGAGATGTTGGTGCCAGTGTTGGGTGGCCTACCCTCACTAAAACCAACTACGTCGAGTGGGCCGGGATCATGAAGGTCAGGCTCCAGGTGCGGCGCATGTGGGAGGCAGTCCAGGACAGCAACGTCGACCACCTAGAGGATCGACGGGCACTGGACGCCCTCATCGCCGCAGTCCCGCCCGAGATGCAGTTCTCGCTTTCCAACAAGCGGACTGCCAAGGAGGCTTGGGACGCCATCGCCGCAGCACGCATCGGCAGCGACCGTGCTCGCAAGTCCACCCTGCAGGCACTTCGTAAGGAGTGGGAGAACCTGGGCTTCAAGCCAGGTGAGGACGTTGATGACTTTGCTCTCCGTCTCAACACTCTGCTGCAGAAGATGGTGAAGTTTGGCGATGCCACCTACACCGAGGAGAGAGCTGTCGAGAAGCTTTTTCGGTGCATTCCCGAGAAGTACAAGCAGATGGCTCGCTCGATCGAGTCGTTGCTGGACCTCTCCACGATGACGATCGAGGAGGCGATAGGTCGACTCAAGGTCGTCGACACCGACGAGCCACAGCCCCCCTCGGGGCCCGTCACCACCGGCGGGAAGCTGCTCCTAACTCGGGAGCAGTGGGATCCCAGCCTTGGTGACAAGAAGAAGGGGGAGCCTTCCTCCTCGACGGGCGGCCGCAAGCGTGGCAAGCAGCGTAAGGCGCGAAGAGGCCCCCCGGGCAGGGGACAAGGACGTGCCGAAGGTGACGCCCGCGGAGGCGCCAAGGACGGCGCCGCTGGCAAGCCCAGGCCGGCACAAGACAACAGTTGCCACAACTGTGACCGGTTTGGCCATTGGGCCAATGAGTGTCGGCAACCACGACAAGGCTAGGCTCACGTCGCACAGGCGAAGGAGGAGGAGACGGCTCTGTTCATGGCGCATGCAAGCATTGAGCTACCCTCGGCGACTCCAGTCGCAAAGGCTTTCATCCACCTCGATGAGCCAAAAGCACACGCTCTTCTCGGCGATGGCTCCGGGAAGGACAAGGCTACGGGGTGGTGCCTCGACACCGGCGCCACCCACCACATGACCGGTCGAAGGGAATTCTTCGCCGAGCTCGACTCCGATGCGCGAGGCTCCGTCAAGTTCGGGGATGCTTCCGCTGTGGAGATAAAGGGCGTCGGCTCCGTCATCTTCACCACCAAGATGGGAGAGCACCGGCTGCTCACCGGTGTCTACTACATCCCCGCGCTAAGGAATTCCATCATCAGCTTGGGACAGCTGGATGAGAACGGCTCACGCGTGCTGATTGAGCATGGGGTCCTACGCATCTGGGATCGCCAGCGTCGCCTTCTCGCCAAGGTGCCCAGAGGTGAAAATCGACTCTACGTCCTTGATGTGCAGGTGGCACAACCGGTCTGTCTCGCTGTCCGTCGAGACGACGAGGCGTGGCAGTGGCATGAGCGCTTTGGGCACCTTCACTTTGAGGCCCTGAAGCGTCTAAGTGCCAAGGAGATGGTGCGAGGCCTGCCATGCCTCGACCATGTGGAGCAGTTCTGCGACATCTGCGTACTGACAAAGCAGAGACGACTCCCCTTTCCCCAACAGGCGAGTTTTCGGGCTAAGGAGAAGCTGGAGCTCGTGCACGGAGACCTGTGCGGTCCGGTGACGCCAGCCACACCAGGAGGTCGACGCTACTTCCTGCTGCTCGTCGACGATCTCTCCCGCTACATGTGGGTGATGATCCTCGGCAGTAAGGGAGAAGCGGCGGACGCCATCAGGCGCGCGCAGGTTGGTGTGGAGGCGGAGAGCGGCCGCAAATTGCGCGTGTTGCGCACTGACAACGGCGGCGAGTTCACGGCGGCTGAATTCGCGTCGTACTGCGCCGATGAGGGCATCCAGCGCCACTACTCCGCGCCGTACAGCCCGCAGCAAAACGGCGTCGTCGAGCGGCGCAACCAGACGGTTGTGGGGATGGCTCGGGCTCTCCTCAAGCAGAGAGGGATGCCGGCTGTCTTCTGGGGAGAGGCGGTGCTAACGGCCGTCTACATCCTCAACCGCTCTCCTACTAAGGCACTCGACGGCAGAACTCCGTACGAGGCCTGGCATGGGCGGAAGCCGGCGGTCTCTCATTTGCGGGTCTTTGGCTGCCTTGCGTTCGCCAAGGAGCTCGGCCACATCGGCAAGCTCGACGACAGGAGCACTCCGGGAGTCTTCATCGGCTACGCGGAGGGCTCAAAGGCCTACTGCATCCTCGACCCAAAGACACAACGTGTGCGCACAGCGCGAGACGTCGTGTTCAACGAAGGGCGAGGGTGGCAATGGGACAAGGCGGTGGACGACGGCTCGACGCCGACGTATGACGACTTCATTGTCGAGTACGCTCACTTCAAGGAAGCTGGGGGAGCAAGCAGCTCCTCTTCACCGGGCACGTCTACCCCGGCCCCCAAAACTACATCGACTCCGGCGCCTGCTACACCGACGACACCACAACCGGCGACGCCGCATACTCCAGCCCCGGCGGTCGCCACTCCGGGCTCGTCTTCATCAGCACCAGCTCACGCAGAGCACAACCCGATGAAGTTCGCTTCCCCGCTCACTCACGACGAGGAGCGGGTCGACGCATGGTATGGAGGCGAACCGCTGCGGTACCGTACGATGGATAATGTGCTCGGCGACCAGCCGGTGCCAGGACTGGTGCCACGTGACCTGGAGGCGCAGCTACAGCTCGTGTGTGAAGACGGCGAACCACGGTCCTTTGCAGAGGCCGAGAGAGACGCGGCATGGCGCGCCGCGATGAAGTTGGAGATGGATGCGGTCGAGCAAAACCGCACCTGGGAGCTTGCTGATCTCCCTCGAGGTCACCGCGCAATCACCCTTAAGTGGGTGTTCAAGCTGAAGAGGGATGGAGCCGGCGCCATCATCAAGCACAAGGCTCGTTTGGTGGCCCAAGGCTTCTTGCAGCAGGAAGGAGTCGACTTCGACGACGCTTTCGCTCCTGTGGCACGGATGGAGTCCGTGCGACTTCTCCTTGCGCTGGCTGCCCAGGAGGGCTGGCGTGTCCACCACATGGACGTTAAGTCGGCATTCCTCAATGGCGACTTGAAGGAGGAAGTCTACGTGCATCAGCCACCGGGGTTTACGATTCCCGGCCAGGAGGGCAAGGTGCTCCGCCTGCGCAAGGCTCTCTATGGCCTGCGGCAGGCACCCAGGGCGTGGAACGCCAAGCTGGACTCCACGCTGAAGAAGATGGGTTTCGAGCAGAGCCCGCATGAGGCTGCCGTCTACCGACGGGGGAGTGGAGGAAATGCCCTGCTGGTGGGCGTCTACGTTGACGACCTGGTGATCACCGGCACCAAAGATGCAGAGGTGGCGGCGTTCAAGGAAGACATGAAGGCCACGTTCCAGATGAGTGACCTGGGGCTCCTCTCCTTCTATCTAGGGATTGAGGTGCACCAGGACCACTCCGGGATCGCGCTTCGACAGTCCGCCTACGCCAAGCGCATCGTTGAGCTAGCTGGGCTCACCGACTGCCATCCAGCTCTCACTCCGATGGAGGAGAGGCTGAAACTAAGTCGCGACAGCACGACGGAGGAAGTGGATACTACGCAGTACCGACGCCTTGTGGGGAGCCTTCGCTACCTCACTCACACACGGCCGGACTTGGCATTCTCCGTCGGCTATGTCAGTCGGTTCATGGAGCGACCAACGTCGGAACACCAGCAGGCAGTAAAGAGGATCGTCCGCTACATAGCAGGGACCCTCGACCACGGCCTCCATTACCCTAGGTGCCCTGGGGCGGCACACTTCGTCGGGTACAGCGACAGCAACCACGCCGGCGACATCGACACCAGCAAGAGCACGAGCGGGATCCTCCTCTTCCTCGGCAAGTGTCTCGTGAGCTGGCAATCAGTCAAGCAGCAGGTGGTGGCCCTGTCCAGCTGTGAGGCTGAGTACATAGCGGCCTCCACCGCCTGTACTCAGGCGCTCTGGCTTGCTCGACTGCTTGGTGATCTTCTCGTTCAAGACACCAGAACGGTGCAGCTCCTGGTGGACAGCAAGTCCGCCCTGGCCCTGGCAAAGAACCCCGTGTTCCACGAACGGAGCAAGCACATCCGACTGAGGTATCACTTCATCCGCAGCTGTGTGGAAGAAGGGAGCATCGAGGCGAGCTACATCAACACCAAGGATCAGCTCGCAGACCTGCTCACCAAGCCCCTTGGGAGGGTCAAGTTCCTCGAACTTTGCTCCAGGATTGGGATGATTCAACTCTCCCACAAGACGACGTACAAGACTTAGGGGGAGAATGATGGATAAGTCTGTGTACTAGGGTCCTTGTGGGGCTGCAGCACATGGTCCTTGTGGCAGTTAGGAGGATAAAGTCCTGGACCATCAAGGACTGGCTGTTAGGATAGAGTTCTGTTCTTGACCATCAAGGACTGTCAGTTAGCATCTTAGACTAGCATCTTAGACTGGCATCTTAGCATATGCCCTGGCTGGCTAGCAGCCTATAAATATGTATCCCCAACCCCTCAGGTTGGCATGGCATTGTGTGAGAAATAAACCAACGAAAATTGTCCCAACTCTCCTAGTGTCATCCACAACTATCAATGCTCAGGTTGAAAGGTCTAACATATGTTTCCTCAATAAACTCTTGTCTAGCAAAGAGGGCCAAACATTTATGTTCATTATCTACTGTTTCAGTTATTACTTGCTAACTCTCTTTGCTTCAACTCCATTCAAGATGATCAGCCAAGTCAGCGTGCCTGTCTCTGATTTTCCTGCAATATCACTGCTTAGGCCCCGCTTGGATTGTCGGTTGCTTCCCAAATACCTCCGTAATCGATACAGACCTCCAGCCGTTCTTTCTATTCGGACGGAAATCACACTGTGGCGGGTAATTTACACCTGTAAATTAAATCCAGGTGTACAAACTTACACCGAATCCAAGCAGGGCCTTATGTAGCACACACAACATTTCTTGTCTACATCTTCAGTGCATATCTTATACTATCGGTTGATCTATTTATTTATTTTTGACGAAGTAGATGTTGCTCACTCAAGTATTGTTGGCAGCTTGAGACTGTAAATTTTCTGGAGATACTTGTCCTTTAAACTGTGCACACGTTTCTCACTCAAGTATTGTTGGCAGCCTGAAACTGTACCTCCAATTTCTGAGCTAGGTTCAGATGCTCTCATTGAGCTGATGTCTGTTGACAATTTTGTGGACTGATTGAACAGGAAGAAGGTTGGAATAAAAGCTCTTTTACTCGATCAGGTGACCCCCATCAAATCGATTGATGATTTTGCCTGTACAATTATTTTTCCTGTGATATACAGAATTAACTTCCTGTATTTTCTTATGGTACCACACTTTAACATATTGCTTTTTTCAATGAGCAGAGTTCCATATCAGGCGTTGGTAATTGGATTGCAGATGAGGTGCTTTACCAGGTATCCGCACAAAAATTTGTGAGGCCTGCATCAAATGCAGCACTTGAACTTTGATTTTAATATGGGCCTGGAAATGTAAGGGTCCTGGGACGGAGGGTTGGACACCTGCCTTGATTGCTAGAGGCCTGATTGTACAAGAGGGGAAGTAACCATGAATCTATAATCTATAATACTTAAATAGTTCATCCCCACTATTCTATTTTTCTTGACATGCAGTCTATCCACCTCAGCACCCTTGCCACATCATCAGTTTCTCTTAATTATTTTGATCATGCATCTCACCAAGTCACATTATTTTACAAAATAAAAATAAAAATGATTCGATTGTCTGTAAACCGAAAGGCCTCTGTAACCCAAGAGTCGTCCTCCCTTGGCTTTCCCCAACATCTTCTCAATCTCCGCTTCCTGCACGATCCATCAACTAATTACGTGGCTATATTAATCTCCGGCAACCGATCTACTTCGTCTTCATCTTCCACTGAAACAGATGGAAGAGTAACAGATAGCTGTTCCTCCTTTTAAGGAAACGATTGTACTGCAGATAGAGCTGTTATTCCTTTTAAGCAACCGATCTGCTCTGTTCCTATGGCCTCCACCACAGCTAGAATATTATTATTCCTCAACATGACGGCAAGGTGGTGCACTACCATGGCGTTTGGCATCAATATGTATGCTGTATACAGCTGCCGCGAGTTCATGGCGTTGGCCCCCCTCCTCTCCGATCCATGCCGCGTGCGGCTGCGACCGCATCTTCCACAAGCACGAGGTCGAGGCCGGGCACTGCTGAGGCGCTCCTCCATGCCGCGTGGTCGAGGACGTCTAATGCTCTCCTCGCCGCTGCAGAAATATGTTTTCTTCCTAGCTCACCTGGGTTGATCGGCTCATTGGCATTGACAGGTAAGTTGTAGGGGCATTGAGACGATTCCATTCTATCTTGCTGGATCAATCAACTATATATATGAATCAGTTCATTGTCTTCTTCCTCCCCATCTTGCTATTTCATTTTAATTTGGTGATCGTGCGCGTGTGATGTAGTTAACATATACAGTGTGTTCATGAGAATCTGAAGTGGTGTGTAGATCGATCTATGATAATACAACTGGTGCGGGTAAATCCACGTGCAGGTGACGAATTTCAAGACCATCGCGGTTGACTGTATCTTGCCTGCTCGCGCCCCCATGACACCACCAACGTGTTGGACAAGGTGAAATACTCGTGTATCCCATGACACCTGATTCCATCCTAATCCGCTAATTGCTCCATGGTTCCATCCTAATCCTCCTCTACTATCTTGCTACTTTTGTTTATTATTTTTACCATACATTCTGTATGTAATGTTCTAGATGAATGAACGTTCATATTATTTGGCATACGAACTTCCGAAGGATCCATTTTTATTGGTTTCCACATTATTTGTTTATTATTTTTGTACATGCCTTTGGTAGTTATGCTCAAAGATGAATGAACATTCATATATTGCCATGGCAACTTCCCGAGGATCCATGTTTATAAGTTCGTTTACAGGGTTGTTGCCAAATTGTGAGATCTATCTCATGTCTTATACCAGAAGAAGATGGTTTGGTACAAGGAAGGTTGCAGTTTCATGATTTAGTTTGAATGGAACAGTAGGAAATCTTTGTTATACAAATAAATTAATCATTATAATAAATATGGATAATATTAAACATATAAAAGGATTATATCAGATTGTCAAGCAATTATCGTACACTGCAGAATGTTTTCCTTGACCTGTGAGACATAATTTTTTGATATATAATTCATGCTTAAAATTTTTTTGTTGTCCAATCACATGTGACCTCAATATGGTGTGTCAGTTTGATCAAAAGATATTGCAACCTCCGCTCACCCATCAGCGATCTTGATGGAGTGGTAACCAAATGATGAAGACTTGATTCTTGATGTGTTTCCAGTTATTTCCCCCAAAGTTTGTTTATTTCAATTTCTTTCAAGCCAACCCAAAGGAATGCTTGCATGTTAATGCTAAATCTTTGTTGTTTGTAAACAAAGCATTTATTCAAACTTTCAAATGTAAACATTATATCCAAATTGGATCTTTAATTGATGTATTTTTTTTCATATTTTTTCATTCATACTATGTGTGCTTTTCTTTAAAGCTGCATATAAAATGTAGAAAGTCCCGCCGCAACGTGCGGGAAATCATCTAGTTTATTATATTATTCATTACTAGCCTCCAACTAGTTATTCAACAAAGTATTAGTAGCAATTCCATGCACCTGAATCGATCTGATCTTATCCCGAACAACTGAGGCTATCACACCATGGAGATAAAGCTGCTCTGTTCCTTCGATAAAACTACTGCAGCTTCTGCACTTGTTTTGCTGCACTGTTGCTTGGCTGTAACAGACTTCATGGTATTCTTTGCACTCGAGAACCCATCCATTACTGATTGCCTCAACCTTAACAAGGGAGAGAGCTGAGCCACTGAACCAAAGCATCCAGGAGGTTATTCTAATTTGACATTGTTTTGAGTAACTGTTGTATGTAGCCTTGCAGAATAGCCAAGACACTATTAGGTTGTGAAATATGCTTCCAAGTCGATGCTGATTGTGACCTGCTTTCGTGTGGAATGATTGTTTCACCACTGATGGGGCAGCGAGCCTGGTAAATCTGATGGTGAGTTCATCTTCAAGTTCCATTGTGGTTGTCTTATTCCTGAATAAATTGTCCCAATCTTTGAAAAAAATTGGTCACGGGATATGATGAAGTGTAATGGACCATCTGGAATACCAGTTGTCATGTTCTCTCTTGTAACCATTTGCCAGGCTTTCATCTTTCTTAGATTAGATATATCAAATTTCTGCTTATTGCGGGAAAGAAAATTGAATTCATTATAGCTGGTGGCAGGGTGAGCATTTGAGCAATACCACTTCACTTCTACACCTTGTACCATCCCGAATTTATCTAAAGAGAACAGCCAGCTTCTTGATTCGATCTCCATGGAGTTTGCTCGGCTCAGCTCCACTGTGGAGTTAATGGAGTTGAGAGGTGGAGGGTTGCCGAACAGGCCCTAAAGCTCTGGTTCGCCTCCTTGTGTGCCACAACTGCAGAAGCTGATCGGGTTCCAATCTGGCAAAGCAGTAGTATCTCACCTAGGTCAAGCATGGGCAGATACAGAACATATGATGATTTGAAGCCAAGAAAGAGAGTGGCAACATTCAGGACTGCCAAGGAACAGCAAAACAGGGGTGCCATAAGTGCCCCCTCCAGGAAACATGGAAAATTGCTGGTGGCAAGAAACCAAGCATTAAACATAGCATCAAGGACGGTTTTGATACCATGGAACAAAATAAAGCTGGTTCCACTGGAAATGATGATCATGGTTTGGACGAAGCTACTGCTATGCTGCGCAGGGCATCAGAACGGGTTACAGGTAAATAGTCGAGGAATGAATCAAAGCCCACCAAACACTAAACCAGGAGGAAGATACGAAATTTAGTATATATGCTCCTCGTATGTTTAACGTTACTGCCTGTAGATATAAGCTGACACTAAACATTCTTATATTATCGGACGGAGGGAGTATTTGGAATCTTAAAATTTGTGTAAAAAACGCTCTTATATTATGGGACGGAGGGAGTATTTGGAATCTTAAAATTTGTGTAAAAAACACTCTTATATTATGGGACGGAGGGAGTATTTGAAATCTTAAAATTTGCGTAAACATGTCTCTGTTTCTTAACTACTGCATCATAGTATCATATGAACAGAATATTTATCCATCTGAACCCTCAGCTCGACGATTGATCCGTGTTCATTATGAAATCCAATGGTCAGATTCTCCTCTCGTATTTGGGCATGATTTGTTTTGAACAAAATTGAACAGACTTCATTATAGTAGTATTTGAATACTGATGCCATTTTTTTTGAGCAATAATGCTAAACATACAAAGAGTTACACGCTGACTAGGCTTCTTTCTTTGTAACTAACCATCCCCCTTCCCCTGATTTTCATGGGGTGGACCCTTTCTCCTCCTTAACCTCCAATCACAACTCATCTATTTGTAAAATCCATGTAAACCTTTGTATGTGTAGCATTACTCTTTTTGAGGATGGTTCAGGGCTGTTGCAGCGATCTTAAGGAACAATAGGGGTGAGGCTATGGCAGGAGTTGTTGAAACTATTGACCATACTGTAAATGCAGCGGCAGCAGAAGTGATGGCTATATGTGGTGGACTACAGCTTGTTCACCAGATTGGATGCTCGCGAGTGGCCGTGGAATCGGACTGCTTAGAGGTAATCAACGCATGTAATGATGATTCAGATATCCTAGCTCCCTATTCAGCTATACTGGCAGATTGCTTCCAATTGGCGCACGATATTCCTTCAATTAGTTTTGAACACTGCCCACGGGAAGCCAACTATTTGGCACATTTCCTAGCTAGACATGTGTATGATTCAAACCAGTTTTCTTCTCCAGCATGTTTATGATGTATCGGTGGGATGATTATCCCCCTAGTTTTCTTCTCCCGCATGTCTTGAAGGATGTAACTATTATAAACCAGCAATAAAGTGTCAATTGGCTTTCCCTCAAAAATAAAAAAATATGGAAAGGTAACCCAAAATAAAACCAGGAATATCTTGAGCACCAACTCTGCGGGCCTGGTTTGTTTTGCAGCTTGGATCTGTGGCAACGATTCTTTGGGCTGTTGCTTCGTTGTTTTTGTACCATGCGTAGTTGGCATGTCATAAAATTTTGGCTCTGATAACTGCCACACGTGTGGCATGTACCGTCAACACGTTTTTTACACTAAAATTGCCATAAAAAATAAATCTCAAAAAACTAAAACTTGCCATCCAAATAGAAAGTTGACAGCTTCATAGTTATTCTTTTAAGCATTGGCGCACATCTGAATATTTGTTTCAATAAATGGAACTCATGATACCCTCCTTCAAAGCCACTGATTTCCACTTCTTCGAGATCAGTGAAGGAGATAGTTCGGGATCTCCATTTCGTAGACTCACAAGGACAATGTGATGGGCACCCTTCTTTCACCTAAAAAATTAAATGTAAACTAGTACACATTGTACATTTGAGATGTATCATCATAGCGGAGAATTGGTTACCATTGATCTCTCCAGGACGATCTTAAGCCTTTGCATAGCATGGAAATCCAATTAATCCGAAAGGGATGAAACACGAGTGTTCCAAAAACATGCCCGACTGTTATGAGATGTAGCTGACGTGAGAAGTCAGCCACCATATGCTTCTCTACCTCCTGCCAAATCCTTGAGTGCGGGGGCAACAAGGTTGACACTGCGCGTCCATACAACATTGGTTTCGACTACAAACTCCTGCAGCAACGCCGACTGGAGTGTCATCAAGGTATCATCGACGTGTTCAATGTCATTGAACTTCAGCCTCAAGCCCTCAACACACACGAGAAACGGGGGAGCAAGGTGTCAAGGTGGACAAGGCAGCACGAGAGAAACAATATCTCGATAGCAGGGAACCTGATGTCGTCCAGCAGGTGGACGAAGCAGATCGGCGAATCCAGCACGATGGAGATGGGTCGAGGCAGATGAAGCTATGTACTAACCCTGGGGGGAGGGAAAAAAATGAGCTCCTCCGCCCTTGAGCTGTGCGGCGGCGCATAGTAGAGAGTTGACAGCGGCCTTGACAGGCTGTGGCGTTGCATGCACCACCTCCATGCCGATCGGTGGGAAGAAGTGATGAGGAATGAAGCATGAAAATTAAAAAATTTCCTACGAACACCTTAGATCTAATCTAGGAGATGTATAGCAACGAGAGGGGAGTGGTGTGTACATACCTTGTAGACTGAAAGCGTTAACGATCTAGAGATCGTGGTTGGTGTAGTCATACTCGCGTCGCGATCCAATCCGATCCAAGTACCACACGTGCGACACCTCCGAGTTTAGCACACGTACGGCTCGGCCACGTCCTCTCCTTAATCCAGCAAGTGAGGGAGAGAAGGTAGATGAGATCTGAACCAACACGACGGCGTAGTGGTGGTGGTGGCAGGAACTCCGGCAGGGCTTCGCCAAGCACTGACAGCATGTGGAGGAGGAGTAATGGGAGGGAGACGGGGCAAGCACGGAAGGGTTGGTTGCCCCCGTGCCTCCCCACTATATATAGGGGTGAGGGAGGGGCGTGGCAGCCCTAGCCCCCCTCCCAAGGTAGGGGGCAGCGGCCAAGGGGGAGGAGTGCCCTCCAAACCAAGTGGAGGCCCTCCCCCTTAGGGTTTCCCCTCCCCCATGCGCATGGGCCTTGTAGGGCTGGTGCCCCTGGCCCATTAAGGCCAGGGCGTCTCCTACAGCCCATGCTACTATATGGGATGTGGTGGAACCCTCCGAGGACTTCCGTACCCCTCCGAAACCCTCCGGAACCTTCCGGTGGCATCCCGGTACAATACCGAAAAACTAAACTTTTTTTCGAAACCCCGGAAACAACTTTCCATATATAAATATTTACCTCATGACCATTCCGGAGCTCCTCGTGACATCCAAGATCCAATCCAAGACTCTGAACGACCTTCAGATTTCCACTATTAATATCTCAATACTACCCTAGCGCTACCGAACGTTAAGCGTGCAACCCTACGTGTTCGGGAATATGCAGACATGACCGAGACTCCTCTCCGATCAATAATCAATAGCAGGACCTGGATACCCATAGTGATTCCTGATACATCTCCAACGTATCTATAATTTTTGATTGTTCCATGCTATTATATTATCTGTTTTGGATGTTTAATGGGCTTTATTATGCACTTTTGTATTATTTTTGCGACTAACCTATTAACCAAAAGCCGAGTGCACTTTTGTATTATTTTTGGGCTTTAATATAAAGACTTGGAGTGGACGTCAAGAAAGAAGCGAGGAGGCCACGAGGTAGGAGGGCGCGTCCAGGGGGGGCAGGCACGCTGCCCACCCTCGTGGGCCCCTCGCAGCTCCACCGACCTACTTCTTCCTTCTATATATACCCATATACCCTGAAAACATCCAGGAGCACAAAGAAACCCTATTTCCACCGCCGCAACCTTCTGTACCCATGAGATCCCATCTTGGGGCCTTTTCTGGCGCTCCGCCGGAGGGGGAATCGATCAGGGAGGGCTTCTACATCAACACCATAGCCTCTCCGATGATGTGTGAGTAGTTTACCACAGACCTTCGGGTCCATAGTTATTAGCTAGATGGCTTCTTCTCTCTTTGGATCTCAATACAAAGTTCTCCTCGATTCTCTTGGAGATCTATTCGATGTAATTCTTTTTGCGGTGTGTTTGTCGAGATCCGATGAATTGTGGGTTTATGACCAAGATTATCTATGAACAATATTTGGTTCTTCTCTGAATTCTTATATGCATGATTTAAATATCTTTGCAAGTCTCTTCCAATTATTAGTTTGGTTTGGCCTACAAGATTGATCTTTCTTGCAATGGGAGAAGTGCTTAGCTTTGGGTTCAATCTTGCGGTGTCCTTTCCCAGTGACAGCAGGGGCAGCAAGGCATGTATTGTATTGTTGCCATCGAGGATAAAAAGATGGGGTTTATATCATATTGCTTGAGTTTATCCCTCTACATCATGTCATCTTGCCTAATGGGTTACTCTGTTCTTATGAACTTAATACTCTAGATGCATGCTGGATAGCGGTCGATGTGTGGAGTAACAGTAGTAGATGCAAAATCGTTTCGGTCTACTTGTCACGGACGTGATGCCTATATACATGATCATGCCTAGATATTCTCATAACTATTCACTTTTCTATCAATTGCTCGACAGTAATTTGTTCACCCACCGTAGATTATGCTATCTTGAGAGAAGCCACTAGTGAAACCTATGGCCCACGGGTCTATTCTCCATTATATTATTTTCTTGTCAACTAGCTATTTTTATCGCCATTTATTTTGCAGTCTTTACTTTTCGATCTATACAACAAAAATACCAAAAATATTTATCTTATTATCTTTATCAGATCTCACTTTTGCAAGTGGCCGTGAAGGGACTGACAACCCCTTTATCGCGTTGGTTGCAAGGTTCTTGATTGTTTGTGCAGGTACGAGGGACTTGCGTGTAGTCTCCTACTGGATTGATACATTGGTTCTCAAAAACTGAGGGAAATACTTACGCTACTTTGATGTATCACCCTTTCCTCTTCAAGGGAAAATCAACGCATGCTCAAGAGGTAGCAAGAAGGATTTCTGGTGCCGTTGCCGGGGAGATCTACGCACAAGTTAAGACATACCAAGTACCCATCACAAACTCTTATCCCTGGCATTACATTATTTGCCATTTGCCTCTCGTTTTCCACTCCCCCACTTCACCCTTGCCGTTTTATTCGCCTCTTTTCTGTTCACCCTTTTTCCGTTCGCCTTCTTTTCGCTTGCCTCTTGTTTGCTTGTGTGTTGGATTGATTGTTTGTCACGATGGCTCAAGATAATACTAAATTGTGTGACTTTTCCAATACCAACAACAATGATTTTATTAGCACTCCGATTGCTCCTCTTACCAATGACGAATCTTGTGAAATAAATACTGCTTTGCTGAATCTTGTCATGAAAGATCAATTCGCTGGCCTTCCTAGTGAAGATGCCGCTACCCGTCTAAACAACTTTGTTGATTTATGTGATATGCAAAAGAAGAAAGATGTGGATAACGATATTGTTAAATTGAATCTATTTCCGTTTTCGCTTAGATATCGTGCTAAAACTTGGTTTTCCTCTGTGCCTAAAAATAGTATTTATTCAGGGAATAAGTGCAAAGATGCTTTTATCTCTAAGTATTTTCCTCCCGCTAAGATCATCTCTCTTAGAAACGATATTATGAATCGTAAGCAACTTGATCACGAGGCACTTTTATGGAAATCACTTTAGGAGAAGCTACTAAACTCCTAGATAATATTATGGTTAATTATTCTCAATGGCACACCGAAAGATCTACTAGTAAAAAGGTTCATGCGATAGAAGAGATTAATGTTTTGAGTGGAAAGATGGATGAACTTATGAAGTTGTTTGCTAATAAGAGTGTTTCTTCTGATCCTAATGATATGCCTTTGTCTACTTTGATTGGGAATAATAATGAATCTATGGATGTGAATTTTGTTGGTAGGAACAATTTTGGTAACAATGCGTATAGAGGAAACTTTAATTCTAGGCCTTTCCCTAGTAATTCCTCTAATAATTATGGTAATTCCTACAACAACTCTTATGGAAATTTTAATAAGATTCCCTCTGATTTTGAGACTAGTTTTAAAGAATTTATGATTTCTCAAAAGAATTTCAATGCTTTGCTTGAAGAAAAATTGCCTAAGATTGATGAGTTGGCTAGGAACGTGGATAGAATTTCTCTTGATGTTGATTCTTTGAAACTTAGATCTATTCCACCTAAGCATGATATCAATGAGTCTCATGAGAATTTCCATTGATGAGTGCAAAGAAAGAACCGCTAGGATGCGTGCTAAAAAGGATTGCTTTGTAAAAGCGTGTTCTTCTAGTTTTCATGATAATAATGATGAAGATCTAAAAGTGATTGATGTGTCCCCTATTAAATATTTGTTTTCCAATATGAATCTTGATAAAGATGGGACTGGAGATGAGTCAACTTTAGTTAAAAGGCGTCCCAATGATTCGGAGTTTTTAGATCTTGATGCAAAAATTAATAAAAGTGGGATTGAAGAGGTCAAAACTTTACATAGCAATGAACCCACTATTTTGGATTTCAAGGAATTTAATTACGATAATTGCTCTTTGATAGATTGTATTTCCTTGTTTCAATCCGTGCTAAATTCTCCTCATGCTTATGATCAAAACAAAGCTTTTACCAAACATATTGTTGATGCTTTAATGCAATCTTATGAAGAGAAACTTGAATTAGAAGTTTCTATCCCTAGAAGACTTTATGATGAGTGGGAACCTACTATTAAAATTAAGATTAAAGATCATGAGTGTTATGCTTTATGTGATTTGGGTGCTAGTGTTTCCATGAATCCAAAACCTTTGTGTGATGTGCTAGATTTCCATGAATTTGATAATTGTTCTTTAAATTTGCATGTTGCGGATTCCACCATTAAGAAACCTATGGAAAGAATTAATGATGTTCTTATTGTTTCAAATAGGAATTATGTGCCCGTGGATTTCATTGTTCTTGATATAGATTGCAATGCTACATGTCCTATTATTCTTGGTAGACCTTTCTTTAGAATAATTGGTGCAATTATTGACATGAAAGAAGGAAATATTAGATTCCAATTTCCGTTAAGGAAAGGCATGGAACACTTTCCTAGAAAGAAAATTAAATTACCTTATGAATCTATTATGAGATCCACTTATGAATTGCATACTAAAGATGACAATACCTAGATCTATTCTTGTTTTTTATGCCTAGCTAGGGGCGTTAAACGATAGCGCTTGTTGGGAGGCAACCCAATTTTATTTTTATTTCTTGTTTTTTGTTCCTGTTTAGTAATAAATAAATCATATATCCTATCTTATGATTGTGTTTTTTTTATGTTTAATTAGTTTTTGTGCCAAGTAAAGCCTTTAGGATCTTCTTGGATGATTGTTGTTTGATCTTGCTGAAAAAAAGAAAGTAAGCACTCACGAGAATAATTTTCATTTTTAACCACATAGAGATAAAATGCTGATTCCAATTGAAGTAGATAAATATACAAATTAGGACTTCCTAATTTGGTAGGATTTTTGGAGTTACAGAAGTATTCTAAACCTACAGATTACTACAGACTGTTCTGTTTCTGACAGATTCTGTTTTTCGTGTGTAGTTTGCTTATTTTGATGAATCCATGGCTAGTATCGGGGGGGATGCACCATATAGAAGTTAGAATATAGTAGGTTTAACACCAATATAAATAAAGAATGAGTTCATTACAGTACCTTGAAGTGGTGGTTTGTTTTCTTATACTAACGGAGCTCATGAGATTTTCTGTTGAGTTTTGTGTTGTGAAGTTTTCAAGTTTTTGGGTAAAGATTTGATGGATTTTGGATTAAGGAGTGGCAAGAGCCTAAGCTTGGGGATGCCCAAGGCACCCCAAGGTAAAATCCAGGGACAACCAAAAGCCTAAGTTTGGGGATGCCCCGGAAGGCATCCCCTCTTTCATCTTCATCCATCGATAACTTTACTTGAGGCTATATTTTTATTCACCACATGATATGTGTTTTGCTTCGAGCGTATTGTATGATTTGAGTCTTTTCTTTTTAGTTTACCACAATCATCCTTGCTGTACACACCTTTTGGAGAGACACACATGAATCGGAATTTATTAGAATACTCTATGTGCTTCACTTATATCTTTTGAGCTAGATAATTTTGCTCTAGTGCTTCACTTATATATTTTTAGAGCACGGTGGTGGTTTTATTTTATAGAAATTATTGATATCTCATGCTTCACTTATATCATTTTGAGAGTCCTTTAGAACAGCATGGTATTTTGCTTTGGATATAAAATTAGTCCTAATATGATAGGCATCCAAGATGGGTATAATAAAAACTTTCATATAAAGTGCATTGAATACTATGAGAAGTTTGATACTTGATGATTGTTTTGAGATATGAAGATGGTAATATTAGAGTCATGCTAGTTGAGTAGTTGTGAATTTGAGAGATACTTGTGTTAAATTTGTGATTCCCGTAGCATGCACGTATGGTGAACCGTTATGTGATGAAGTCGGAGCATGATTTATTTATTGATTGTCTTCCTTATGAGTGGCAGTCGGGGATGAGCGTTGGTCTTTTCCTATCAATCTATCCCCCTAGGAGCATGTGCGTAGTACTTTGTTTTGATAACTAATAGATTTTTGCAATAAGTATGTGAGTTATTTATGACTAATGTTGAGTCCATGGACTATACACACTCTCACCCTTCCACCATTGCTAGCCTCTCTAGTACCGCGCAACTTTCGCCGGTACCATAAACCCACCATATATATTCCTCAAAACAGCCACCATACCTACCTATATTGGCATTTCCATAGCCATTCCGAGATATATTTCCATGCAACTTTCCACCACTCCGTTTATTATGACACGCTTCATCATTGTCATATTGCCTTGCATGATCATGTAGTTGGCATCGTATTTGTGGCAAAGCCACCATTCATAATATTTTCATACATGTCACTCTTGATTCATCGCATATCCCGGTACACCGCCAGAGGCATTCACATAGAGTCATATTTTTGTTCTAGTATCGAGTTGTAATTCTTGAGTTGTAAGTAAATAAAAGTGTGATGATCATCATTATTAGAGCATTGTCCCAGTGAGGAAAGGATGATGGAGACTATGATTCCCCCACAAGTCAGGATGAGATTTCAAATGAAAAAAAGAGGCCATAAAAAAGAGAAAAGGCCCAAATAAAAAAATAAAAAGAGAGAAAAAGAGAGAAGGGACAATGCTACTATCCTTTTACCACACTTGTGCTTCAAAGTAGCACCATGATCTTCATGATAGAGAGTTTCCTATGTTGTCACTTTCATATACTAGTGGGAATTCTTCATTATAGAACTTGGCTTGTATATTCCAATGATGGGCTTCCTAAAAATGCCCTAGGTCTTCGTGAGCAAGCAAGTTGGATGCGCACCCACTTAGTTTCTTTTTGAGCTTCATACACTTATAGCTCTAGTGCATCCGTTGCATGGCAAACCCTACTCACTCACATTGATATCTATTGATGGGCATCTCCATAGCCCGTTGATACGCTTAGTTGATGTGAGACTATCTTATCCTTTTTGTCTTCTCCACAACCACCATTCTATTCCACCTATAGTGCTATATCCATGGCTCACGCTCATGTATTGCGTGAAGATTGAAAAAGTTTGAGAACGTCTAAATTATGAAACAATTGCTTGGCTTGTCATCGGGGTTGTGCATGATTTAAATATTTTGTGTGGTGAAGATAGACCATAGCCAGACTATATGATTTTGTAGGGATAACTTTCTTCGGCCAGACTACATAATTGCTTAGTTAGTATGCTTGAAGTATTATTATTTTATGTCAATATTGAACTTTTATATTGAATCTTTCGAATCTGAACATTCATGCCACAATAAAGAGAATTACTTTGAAAAATATGTTAGGTAGCATTCCACATCAAAAAAATCTGTTTTTATCATTTACCTACTCGAGGACGAGCAGGAATTAAGCTTGGGGATGCTTGACACGTCTCCAACGTATCTATAATTTTTGATTGTTCCATGCTATTATATTATCTGTTTTAGATGTTTAATGGGCTTTATTATGTACTTTTATATTATTTTTGGGACTAACCTATTAACCAAAGGCCCAGTGCAAATTGCTATTTTTTGCCTATTTCAGTGTTTCGCAGAAAAGGGATATCAAACGGAATCCAAATGGAATGAAACCTTCGCGAGGATAGTTTTTGGAACAAACGTGATCCAGGAGACTTGGAGTGGACGTCAAGAAAGAAGCGAGGAGGCCACGAGGCAGGAGGGTGCACCCAGGGGGGCCAGGCGCGTCCCCACCCTCATGGGCCCCTCGCAGCTCCACCGACCTACTTCTTCCTCCTATATATACCCATATACCCTGAAAACATCCAGGAGCACCACAAAACCCTATTTCCACCGCCGCAACCTTTTGTACCTGTGAGATCCCATCTTGGGGCCTTTTCCGGCGCTCCGCCGGAGGGGGAATCGATCACGGAGGGCTTCTACATCAACACCATAGCCTCTCCGATGATGTGTGAGTAGTTTCCCACAGACCTTCGGGTCCATAGTTATTAGCTAGATGGCTTCTTCTCTCTCTTTGGATCTCAATACAAAGTTCTCCTCGATTCTCTTGGAGATCTATTCGATGTCATTCTTTTTGCGGTGTGTTTGTCGAGATTCGATGAATTGTGGATTTATGACCAAGATTATCTATGAACAATATTTGGTTCTTCTCTGAATTCTTATATGCATGATTTAAATATCTTTGCAAGTCTCTTCGAATTATCAGTTTGGTTTGGCCTACTAGATTGATCGTTCTTGCAATGGAAGAAGTGTTTAGCTTTGGGTTCAATCTTGCGGTGTCCTTTCCCAGTGACAGCAGGGGCAGCAAGGCATGTATTGTATTGTTGCCATCGAGGATAAAGAGATGGGGTTTATATCATATTGCTTGAGTTTATCCCTCTACATCATGTCATCTTGCCTAATGTGTTACTCTGTTCTTATGAACTTAATACTCTAGATGCATGCTGGATAGCGGTCGATGTGTGGAGTAATAGTAGTAAATGCAGAATCGTTTCGGTCTACTTGTCACAGACGTGATGCCTATATACATGATCATGCCTAGATATTCTCATAACTATTCACTTTTCTATCAATTGCTCGACAGTAATTTGTTCACCCACCGTAGATTATGCTATCTTGAGAGAAGCCACTAGTGAAACCTATGGCCCCCGGGTCTATTCTCCATTATATTGTTTTCCTCTCAACTAGCTATTTCTATCGCAATTTATTTTGCAATCTTTACTTTTCAATCTATACAACAAAAGTACCAAAAATATTTATCTTATTATCTTTATCAGATCTCACTTTTGCAAGTGGCCGTGAAGGGACTGACAACCCCTTTATCGCGTTGATTGCAAGGTTCTTGATTGTTTGTGCAGGTACGAGGGACTTGCGTGTAGTCTCCTACTGGATTGATACCTTGGTTCTCAAAAACCGAGGGAAATACTTAAGCTACTTTGCTGCATCACCCTTTCCTCTTCAAGGGAAAACCAACGCATTCTCAATAGGTACCAATTCCTACATATTCAACGAAGACAATGTCAAGGATTCAGTCAATACCGTATGCAATTCCCTTTACCAGGCGATATGTTACTTTTCTGAGATTCGATCGTTGGTATCTCCATAGTCGACTAAACTCATTCCATAATACAAGATCTCGTGACTAAACTCATTAGTCACCTGAAGCTTCTTATGATGTTGTATTATCGAGAGGGCCCAGAGATATCTCTCCGTCACACGGAGCAAGAAATCCCAGTCTCGATCCATGAAACGCAACAGACGCCTTCGGAGATACCTGTAGATCACCTTTATGATCACCAAGTTATGATGTGACGTTTGATAGCACACAAGGCATCCCTCCGGTATCCGGAAGTGGCATGATCTCAAGGTCAAAGGAACAGATACGTGACATGAAGAAAGCTATAGCAAATAACTTAAACGATCTGATGCTAAGCTTACGGTTCGGTCTTTCCATCACATCATTATCCTAATGATGTGATCCCATTATCAAATGACAACTCATGTCCATGGTTAGGAAACCTTAACCATCTTTGATCAACGAGCTAGTCTAGTAGAGGTTTACTAGGGAAACTGTGTAGTTTATGTATTCACACATGTATTTAAGTTTCCGGTCAATACAATTCTAGCATGAATAATAAAAATTTATCATGAACGGGAAATATGATGATAACTATTTTATCATTGCCTCTTGGGCATATTTCCTACAAGAAGCTCGCATTACCTACAAGCGGGAGGGTAAAAAAGCACGGCAAGGGAGAGAGAATACTTTATCGAAAAAGGGAGAGAGAATCACTAGTAGAAAAAGGGCCTAATGTTCAGATCATTAGTCCCGGTTTGTATTTGAGCCGGCACTAATGTGACCATTAGTGCCGGTTCCAACGGCTAGGCGGGCCGCTCTCATTAGTACCGGTTCACTGCAAACCTTTAGTATCGGTTTGTGTCATGAATCAGTGCTAAAGAGAGTGGTGGCAGGATGTTGTCAGACTGGGGCCCCTCCAACACCTTTAGTACTGGTTCGTGCCATGAACTGGTAGTAAAGGTCGTCCTATATAAACCCTTCGTCCAACCGTGATCGAGCTCGCTCTGTTTTCCCCCTTTCCCCTTTCCTCTCTGTTCTTCCCCTCCTCCTCGAGCTCATCACACATTTTGCCCAAAATTTGTCAAGATTTGAAGGCCCCCATCCATTCAAGTGATCAGAGAGGTAAGCAACTTTGTCCTTTCATCTCTCATTGCTAGATTAGCTCTTGCAATGCTTTATATAGTGATTAATTTGTGGGTTTTAGCAATTTGGGAGGAATTATATGTGGTAGTTTATTTGATTTATATGCAATTTGAGCTCAAAATAACTCTTAGTTTGCATATGTAGGTGTGGTTTACTTAGTGCCTTCCCGTCTCCGTCCTAACCACCATCGATCGTCCGCACCGTCCCGTCGCCGGCACCACGTCCTTATGGTGAGCCTCTTGTTCTTATCTTTTTTTATAAAAAAAATCATGTTTGTGTGATTTAGATATATAGTTACTTGTATAATTATCTTACCCGTCCGTTGTTTGTTATTCATAGTGCCATGGTTTTGATATTCGTCCCCGTCGGCCCTCGTCCAGGTGATGATTCAGATGCGGTATATTTTATTTTATAACTATTTGTTACATTTCATATTTACGACAAATTATGCCCATCAAGTTGACATAGATATTTTTATCTAGGAGGTATGTGAACCGGAAATTCCAACTGACCCTATTGTCGAGAGGTTAAATTTAGTTGAAAGGGAAAACGAGTGTTTGGAAGAAAATTTGAAAATAATTGAGGGGGAGAAGATGGAATTGGAGTTTCATGTTGCCGATGTCGTCGATGATCACACGATCAAGATGGAGAAAATGCGCTTGAAGATTAGAAAGATTAGAAAATATGCCATTGATAGTGAGGCTGGTATCATTATGTTGTTGGATCAATTGTTACCTTAGTTTGCGATCTTGATCGCATTTGTTGTTGCATTTAAATGCTTTAGCTAGAGAGTTATTTATATGTTTGTTTTATGAGAATAAGTGTTGTATGAACTTTATGTATGAACTTATATTAATTTGGTCTATTCGGTGATGTGTAATGAAGATGAGCCGGCAATGGATGTACGATGACCAATGCTCTCCCCAGTTCGTTGAGGGCGTGCATACTTTTCTGATTGTGGCTCAGGCAAACAAGCAGGTGGATGGTTTTATGCCGTGTCCATGTGCTGGCTTCAAGAATGATCACAATTACTCTAACTCAAGAACCATTCACGTCCAGTTGTTTGAGTCCGGTTTCATGCCCCACTATAATGTTTGGACCAAGCACGGAGAAAGAGAGGTTACGATGGAAGAAAATGAAGAAGAAGAGGACGATGATAGCTATCCTGGCCATGGGTTCCCTGAATATGATGATACAACAATGGGGGAAGAAGCTGAGCCGGCAATGCTGGAAGAAGCTGAGCCGACAATGCGGGAAGAAGCTGAAGAAGAGGCATTAGATAAGGCAACTGATGATCTAGGTCGGTGTCGGTGTCAAAACCGGGGGATCTCCGGTAGGGGGTCCCGAACTGCGCGTCTAAGGCGGATGGTAACAGGAGGCAGGGGACACGATGTTTTACCCAGGTTCGGGCCCTCTTGATGGAGGTAAAACCCTACGTCTTGCTTGATTATTCTTGATAATATGAGTAGTACAAGAGTTGATCTACCACGAGATCAGAGAGGCTAAACCCTAGAAGCTAGCCTATGGTATGATTGTATGTTGTCCTACGGACTAAAGCCCTCTGGTTTATATAGACACCGGAGGAGGCTAGGGTTACACAAGGTCGGTTACAAAGGAGGAGATATCCATATCCTTATTGCCTAGCTTGCCTTCCACGCCAAGTAGAGTCCCATCCGGACACAGGACGAAGTCTTCAATCTCGTATCTTCATAGTCCAATAGTCCGGCCAAAGGATATAGTCCGGCTGTCCAGAGACCCCCTAATCCAGGACTCCCTTAGTCGGGCCATTGCCGATGTAGAGAGAAACTGCGCAAGTGACAAGGAGAAGAATAAGTTGCAGCGCATGTTAGAGGATCACAAGAAATTTATTCGCCCTTTGTTTTGGTGCAAATGAGTCAATATGACACGAGGCGGGGTAACGGAAGACCCGCAGTACGAAATGAGAACAGTGGATCTCAACAATCTTGCGTACGCAGACGAACCATTCGTCCTAGCCAATGATGTGGCGCAGGTTTTCTATGTGAAGGACATATCTACCAAGCCGAGAAAAAGAAAAGATAAGGAAGCGAATACATCATACGATGAGCCAAAGCGCCACATTGTTCTTTCAGGGAAAAGAAACATCGTGGGAGTGGATGACAAGACAGACATATCATAAGATTATGAAAATTTTGATGAAATTGCTCCATTCAGAGTGAATATTGACCCGAGCATCCAGTTAAATGATGAAGATTGTCCATGGTTACGGCGCAAAGGGGACACACGCGAAGAAAAAGTTTCACACGGCCGAAAGATCCCACTCTGGGATGTGATCGGCTTCACTGTCATCACTTTCTCCTCTAGTGAGTTTCCGGACTTGTATATGTTTGTAATAGTTAGGGTTCTTATGTGTTTTCACACTTTAAACGTGTACTTCTGTGCTTCGGACAAACATGTACCTTTATGACATCATTTTCTATTTTTCATGCATTTACTGAATTTTTTGAGCTAAATGACCCTGAAATTGAAAAGCACTACAAATGAACTCTGAAAAGGTTTAAAGTTTGCATGGTATCACCATTTCACCCACATAGCATGTGCAAAAAAGTAGAGAGGGTTACGGCAAAAACTGGATGCACTTCGTGTACAAAATGGATAATCTCTTTTGAAGTATCAGGGTTTCGGACGAAAACTCATCTGTTACAAAGGCATCTCATTTTGTACATAACCTAAGTATTACCAATTGAATATAATGAAAAAACACACTAATATTATACATAAGAAAAAATTATCACTGAAAAATCTATTTTCAAAGTTAAGTTATTCACAAAAATTTCAAGTAATTCAAATTTAAACTATTTAAATTTGAAAACTACTGGCACTAACAGAAAGTTTGTAATTTTTTGTACCTAAAGCAAAAATATTCACAAAGAAACTCTGAATACAGCAAAAAACAACTCAGAAATAAATAAAAGAATTTAAATAAAGAAGAATATAGAAAAAAACTAAATAAAAAAAAGCCCACTTACTGGGCCAGAGCGGCCTGCATACGACTAGAAACCCAACCTGTAGTTGGGCCAGGATATAGGCCGCCAAGCCCAGTAGGCCCCACAGGGAAGAGTAGTAGAGTTAGGCCCAAAAGGCCTGCATTAGAGAGGAGCTCAATGCAGTGCCCGCGCCGGGGCTTATAAACAGGTCTTGGGGCTCCTCGACTAGTGAGGTGGGACTAAACTTGCCGCACCGCACCTGCGCCAGTGCACCCACTTTAGTACTGGGTCGTGGATCCAATCAGTACTAAAGGGTGGGGGGGGGGTCTGTACTACCGGTTGGAGCCACCACCCGGTACTAAAGGGGTGCCGTTCCCACCGCTTGTCCTGGCAAAATTTGACCTTTAGTACCGGTTGGTGGCTCCAACTGGTACTAAAGATCATCCCTATATATACAACACTTACGAAATTTTCAGTTTCTTCTCCTCTGCTTCTTCGACCCCATCACCGCCCCCGTCGCGCGCCGTTGCTGTCGCTGCCCCCGTCCCTGTCGACTCCGCGCCGCCCCCGTCACCGGCCCGTCCCCGTCGCCGCCCCCGACGCCGCACCGGCCCATTACCGTCCCCTCGCCTCGCCGTCGCTGTCGCTTGGACCTCGCCGTTGCCGTCGCCTCGACCTCGCCCGCGATGTGAGCCCCTCTTCCCTCGGTCCTCCCTCCAATCAAAGCTGTCGCACCGCCGTAGGTGCACACACGCGCACATACACACACACAAAATTTGTTCATCTTTTGCACTAGATGTTGTAGATGCCTTAGCTATAGATGTTTTTCTGTTTTTAGTTTTTAGTTTTTTTAGTTTTTCTGTTTTTTATACAAAGGTTTTAGATGAATTAATTAATTAGATTAGATTAATGTAAAAGGTTTTAGATGAATTAATTAATTAGATACTTTTAGTTCGATGAATTTGCATATAGAATTTTGACATATGCATGCAACGACGATATCATTTTTTAAATTTGTATATAAGAAATCACAATCCAATTATTTTAAAAATGTTACGTTTGCATATAGTATTTGTTCTCGACGATGCCCGGCCCGCATCCTCGCCGTTGACACGTTCGCGACGACGTCCTGCTTCAAAGGACCCATGTCCGGGTCTGGGCTTCGCCGGGCTGGCACTAGGAGGTGCTACCTTTAGGGGGCGCCGCTTGGTGAGGAACCCGGCCCTGGGTCCCGTCGTCGACCCTGAGCTCCTTTGGTGGCGTTCGTGTGGGCCACTTTCAGTGCAGAGGGAGCCGGCCCTGCCGGAGGTGGTACGTCGCCGTGTTAGGGAGGAGGAAGAGCACGTCCGTCACTACATGGCTGCTATGGACGTCAGGTTCAACAATACCTAGCAGGTTCTTCGGGGATCTCACCCGAGCTATGATGCTGTGATGGTTCCTTCTCTTTAGGTCTCCGCCGCCCGCGCCTCAGGAACCGCGAGTGAACTAGATTATTTTGTAGTATTCAATCTTTATTAGCTAGCTATGTATTCGATATATAATATTCGAGATGATGTATCCGAGATTATATATATTATTCGAGATGATGTATTCGAGATTATATATATATATTATTCGATAATATTCGTGACGATGTATTCGAGATTATATTCGGTGATGCATATTATGTACTACGATTCAGTTTTTCCTTATTGATTGCATGTATGCACTGTAATTTGAATACTAAATTGTTTTATATTTCTTCTGGATTAGTTAAATAAAAGCTATGGCGGACAATACCGACAAAGAAGGAGAAGAGTCCCTATTCGAGATTATACGCTCCCCTGGCCGACCAGATGATCAGAATGAAGAAGATGATGACTCCCAATATCTTAACAATACCGGGGAGGGTGATATGATATTCGATCGGTATGAGCGAATTGATGAAGTCTAGAACTATGATTATGATGATGAAGAAAATGTTGATCTTGAAATAACAAAGACCGGCAAGGTATATTTATATAAGCAGGCATCTGGTGATCATCACATGTTTTAAATGATTTGAAGATATATTAACCAATCGATCTTTCTTCTTTCAGCCCTCCGGATCGAGCAAATCAGCTAGCAGGACAGTGCGAGGCCCGGCCAAAAAGTTGAAGCCGGGCGTAAAGTACAACATCGATGCCATCAAAACTGATGGAGAAGAAATCTTGCCTAAGAAGAATGCGAACAAGTTCGTTCGTTAGTGCGGAGTTCTTGTGAAGGACCAACTCCCGACCTCCATGCAAGAATGGAAAAAAGCCAGCAAAGCAACGTCCAGATATTACTTGGGTCAACAACAGAGCAAAAGATCTACTTTGGGAATCTCTCATGGAACATTTCACCCTACCAGATCATTTCACAGATGCAGATGTGCAGAAAGTGAAGGCCACTACTCTTAGGAAGATGGCAGTTGCATTCAACAACCACAAGAAAAGTATATGGGCCAAGTACGCCGATGGAGGAAAGAAGACTCCAGAATTCACAGGAACACTAGAGAAGCAAAGAGAGCACTGGCCCGATTTCGTGAAATTCAAGGAATCAGAATTATCTAAGGAATGGTCGAGAGTAAACATGGCCAATGCCGCAAAAAAAGGAGCAGTTTCATAAACTGGGGCCAGGTGGCTACGCGGTGGCAATGCCTAAGTGGGATAAGTCTGAGCAAGAGATGGTGGATGCAGCGGTCACTCCAGTTACATTGAGCTGCCCCCCAGGAGCCGAGGACGAGTTACTTGTTGCACTAGAAGAGGCCCGAACAGGGGTGTTCATGCCCAACAGAGAGAACGACGAGCTTACGCGTGCCCTGGGAAATCCTGAACACCTAGGAAGAACACGAGGCAAAGGCATTGTTCCATGGTATGAGGGGTTTGCGGACTGGAATGCCGACTACAAAAGCCGTGCGAGAAGGAAGATGGAGGGGGAGAAGAAGAGGAAGCTGGAGGAGGAGCAGTGCAAGTAGGAAGCAGAACACCTTAAAGGCCTAGAATCAAAGCACGCAGAGTTGGCACTCCAATTCCAGCGGTAGAAGCAGCAAATCGACTCACTTAGCCAAGAAAGGGGGTCTCAGCAGTGGCAGCAGCTAGCGGATGATCTAGCATTGGATATCACCGTCCCATCCGTGCCGAGAAGCAGCGTGGGTTCCGCCCCGGGTGAGGCATAACTGCTGGATAGATACCCTATGGATGACATCATGGAGAGCACTAATTGTGAGCTGTACTTCAAAATGAAGAACATATCCATGAAGGTGGCGGACGCCATTGCTTATACAAATTCCCCCGAAGCAACCTTCCATTGCAACCCGATTCCAGCTGGCTATGCTCGTGTCGTGGTTGATGAATTGGTGGACCCATATTCCGGGCTAGAGCTTGACATTCCTAGAGGTGACAAGGAGCACACACTGGGAGTGGCCAAACATCGTATCATCCTATGGAGAAAGGATTGCATCATCTTTCCAAGGTCACCGACACCGTGTCAGCCGACTCCTCCTCGAAGTCCGCCACCGTGTCAGCAATCTCCCGCTCCTCCAAGTGATCATCAACCACCACCTCAGCACAGTCCTGCTCCTTCAAGCCCGCCAACGCGTCAGGCAACTCCTCCTCCAAGTTCGGTGATACGTCTGCAACATATCTATAATTTTTGATTGTTCCATGCTATTATATTATCTGTTTTGGATGTTTAATGGGCTTTAATATGTAGTTTTATATTATTTTTGGGACTAACCTATTAACCGGAGGCCCAGTGCCAGTTGCTGTTTTTTTGCCTATTTCAGTGTTCCACAGAAAAGGAATATCAAACGGAATCCAAACGGAATGAAACCTTCACGAGGATCTTTTTGGAACAAACGCAATCCAAGAGACTTGGAGTGGAGGTCAAGGAAGCAACAAGGCGGCCACGACGTAGGGCGGCACGCCCCCACCCTCGTGGGCCCCTCTTAGCTCCACCGACCTACTTCCTTCACGTATATATACTCTTATACCCTGGAAACATCTAGGGGAGCCACGAAACCACTTTTCCACCGCCGCAACCTTCTTTACCCGTGAGATCCCATATGGGGACCTTTTCTGTTGATCTGCCGAAGGGGGATTCCATCACGGAGGGCTTCTACATCAACACCATAGCCTCTCCGATGATGTGTGAGTAGTTTACCACAGACCTTCGGGTCCATAGTTATTAGCTAGATGGCTTATTCTCTCTCTTTAGTTCTCAATACAAAGTTCTCCTCGATGTTCTTGGAGATCTATTCGATGTAATTCTTTTTGCGGTGTGTTTGTCGAGATCCGATGAATTGTGGGTTTATGATTAAGATTATCTATGAACAATATTTGATTCTTTTCTGAATGCTTATATGCATGATTTGATATCTTTGCAGGTCTCTTCGAATTATCCATTTATTTTGGCCTACTAGATTGATATTTCTTGCAATGGGAGAAGTGCCTAGCTTTGGGTTCAATTTTGCGGTGTCCTTTCCCAGTGACAGCAGGGGCATCAAGGCACGTATTGTATTGTTGCCATCGAGGATAAAAAGATGGGGTTTATATCATATTGCCTGAGTTTATCCCTCTACATCATGTCATCTTGCCTAATGCGTTACTCTGTTCTTATGAACTAAATACTCTAGATGCATGCTAGATAGCGGTCGATGTGTGGAGTAACAGTAGTAGATGCAAAATCGTTTCGGTCTACTTGTCACAGACGTGATGCCTATGTTCATGATCATGCCTAGATATCATCGTAACTATGCGCTTTTCTATCAATTGCTCGGCAGTAATTTGTTCACCCACCGTAATATATGCTCTCTTGAGAGAAGCCACTAGTGAAACCTATGGCCCCCGGGTCTACTTTACATCATATAAGTTTCCGATCTACAATTTTAGTTTACTATTTATTTTGCAATCTTTACTTTTCAATCTATACAAAAAAATACCAAAAATATTTGTCTTATTATCTTTATCATATCTCACTTTTTCAAGTGGTTGTTAAGGGATTGACAACCCCTTTATCGCGTTGGTTGCGAGTTTCTTGTTTGTTTGTGCAGGTACTAGGCGATTTGCGTGTAGTCTCCTACTGGATTGATACCTTGGTTCTGAAAAACTGAGGGAAATACTTACGCTACTTTGCTGCATCACCCTTTCCTCTTCAAGGGAAAACCAATGCATGCTCGAGAGGTAGCAAGAAGGATTTCTGGCGCCGTTGCCGGGGAGAGTTGCACCAAGTCAAGTCAAGATTTGATCTCCCGTCAACTAGCCATTTCTGGCGCCGTTGCCGGGGAGATCTACACTCAAGCCAATACATACCAAGTACCCATCACAAACTCTTATCCCTCGCACCATTTGCCTCTCGTTTTCCTCTCCCCCACTTCACCCTTGCCGTTTTATTCGCCTCTTTCCCGTTTTCCTTTCTTTCACCATGGCCGAATCGAAAAGAGGTAAGGGTTCTCTCCCAAGTTCTAGTACTTTGGATAGACCCTCTGTCCTTTCTAAGCTCATAAATAATGATGCTATGGAAAGACCTACCGGGGTTATCAATGAGAGTTTGGATAATTTCGATGAAGATGATCCAGGAATTTTTTGTTATTTGCTTGATGAGTCTTTGAAAGACGCTTGGGATAGGTTATTAAGGATCCGAGCTAGCTATGTGCCCCAATATCAAATTGAGATATACCTAGAAAGCTTTTATGTTGGCTCACCCTCTTCATTCAAGCAAGTTTTAGATTCTATTTTTGAAGAAGGTTTTCTTGAGGGGGATGCCATAGATACCTATGAAAAGATGAAAACTAGATTTGGGCACTCCATGAGTGAGAGGGTTGAACCCACCTCTCTTTTGTGCTTTTATCAAAATGAAATTATCAAAGAGATGAAGGCTAGCTTAGATGCAAATTTTCATAGCGTGCTTAATCTTTCTTCCACCATTAATGGCCATGTGCTTTCTCAAAATAGAAAGATAAATGCTATAGATAAGAATTTTTCTCTTTTCTTTCCCAACACCAAAGATGACAATACCTAGATCTATTCTTGTTTTTATGCCTAGCTAGGGGCGTTAAACGATAGCGCTTGTTGGGAGGCAACCCAATTTTATTTTTGTTCCTTGCTTTTTGTTCCTGTTTAGTAATAAATAAATCATATATCCTATGTTATCATTATGTTTTTTATTGTTTAATTAGTGTTTGATCCAAGTAAATCCTTGAGGATCTTCTTGGATGATTGTCGTTTGATCTTGCTGAAAAAACAGAAAGTATGCACTCACGAGAATAATTTTTGTTTTTTACCAGTGAGCGATAAAATACGAATTCCAACTGCAGTGGATAACTATAAAAATTATTTAGTATTACCTAATTTCTCAGGATTGTTTGAGTTACAGAAGTATTCTAAACTTACAGATTTCTATAGACTATTCTGTTTTTGACAGATTCTGTTTTTCGTGTGTTGTTTGCTTATTTTGATGAATCTATGGCTAGTATCAGGGGGTATGAACCATAGAGAAGTTGGAATACAGTAGGTTTAACACCAATATAAATAAAGAATGCGTTAATTACAATACCTTAAAGTGGTGGTTTGCTTTCTTATACTAATGGAGCTCATGAGATTTTCTGTTGAGTTTAGTGTTGTGAAGTTTTCAAGTTTTTGGGTAAAGATTTGATAGATTTTGGAATAAGGACTGGCAAGAGCCTAAGCTTGGGGATTCCCAAGGCACCCCAAGTTAAAATTCAAGGACAACCAAAAGCCTAATATTGGGGATGCCCCGGAAGGCATCCCCTCTTTCGTCTTCGTCTATCGGTAACTTTACTTGAGGCTATATTTTTATTCATCACATGATATGTGTTTTGCTTGGAGCGTCTTCTATGATTTGAGTCTTTGCTTTTTAGTTTACCACAATCATCCCTGCTTTACACACCCTTTTGGAGATACACACATGAATTGGAATTTATTAGAATACTCTATGTGCTTCACTTATATCTTTTGAGCTAGATAATTTTGCTCTAGTGCTTCACTTATATCTTTTTAGAGCACGATGGTGGTTTTATTTTATAGAAAATTACTGATCTCTCATGCTTCACTTATATTATTTTGAGAGTCCTTTAGAACAGCGTGGTAATTTTCTTTGGTTATGAAATTAGTCCTAATATGATAGGCATCTAAGATGGGTATAATAAATACTTTCATATAAAGTTCATTGAATACTATGAGAAGTTTGATACTTGATAATTGTTTTGAGATATGAAGATGGTAATATTAAAGTCATGCTAGTTGAGTAGTTGTGAATTTGAGAGATATGCTTTATTTATTGATTGTCTTCCTTATGAGTGGTGGTCAGGGACGAGTGATGTTCTTTTCCTACCAATCTATCCCCCATAGGAGCATGCACGTAGTACTTTGTTTCGATAACTAATAGATTTTTGCAATAAGTATGTGAGTTCTTTATGACTAATGTTGAGTCCATGGATTATATGCACTCTCACCCCTCCACCATTGCTAGCCTCTCTAGTACCACACAACTTTCGCCGGTACCATAAACCCACCATATACCTTCCTCAAAACAGCCAACATACCTACCTATTATGGCATTTCCATAGCCATTCTGAGATATATTGCCATGAAACTTTCCACTGTTCCATTTATTATGACACGCTTCATCATTGTCATATTTCTTTGCATGATCATGTAGTTGACATCATATTTGTGGCAAAGCCACCGTTCATAATTTTAGACATGTCACTCTTGATTCATTGCACATACCGGTACATCGCCGGAGTCATTCACATAGAGTCATATTTTGTTCTAAGTATCGAGTTGTAATTCTTGAGTTGTAAGTAAATAAAAGTGTGATGATATTCATTATTAGAGCATTGTCCCATGTGAGGAAAGGATGATGGAGACTATGATTCCCTCACAAGTCGGGATGAGATTCTGGACGAAAAAAGAGACCATAAAAAAGATAAAAAGTCCCAAATAAAAAAATGAGAGAAAAAGAGAGAAGGGGCAATGCTACTATCCTTTTTCCACACTTGTTCTTCAAAGTAGCACCATGATCTTCATGATAGAGAGTCTCCTATTTTGTCACTTTCATATACTAGTGGGAATTTTTCATTATAGAACTTGGCTTGTATATTCCAATGATGGGCTTCCTCAAAATGCCCTAGGTCTTCATGAGCAAGCGAGTTGGATGCACACCCACTTAGTTTCTTTTGTTGAGCTTTCATACACTTATAGCTCTAGTGCATCCGTTGCATGGCAATCCCTACTCACTCACATTGATATCTATTGATGGGCATCTCCATAGCCCGTTGATACGCCTAGTTGATGTGAGACTATCTTCTCCTTTTTGTCTTCTCCACAACCACCATTCTATTCGACCTATAGTGCTATGTCCACTAGTAGAAAAAGGGTCAAACGTGAAGCACATTAGTGCCGGTTTGAATTTGAGCCGGCACTAATGTGTGCATTAGTGCCGGTTCCAACGGCTAGCCTGCCGCTCTCATTAGTACCGGTTCGTGGCGAACCTTTAGCACCGGTTCGTGCCACGAACCGGTACTAAAGTGAGTGGTGGCAGGATGTTGTCAGTCCGGGGCCCCTCCAGCACCTTTAGTACCGGGTCATATCACGAACCGGTACTAAATGTCGTCCTACATAGACCCTTCGTCCACCCGAGCTCGCTCTGTTCTTCCCCTTTCCCCTCTCCTCTCTGTTCTTTTCCCTCTTCCTCTCAAGCTCATCACACATTTTGCCCAAAATTTTTCAAGATTTGAAGGCCCCCATCCATTCAAATGATCACAAAGGTTAGCAACTTTGTCCTTTCATCTCTCATTGCTAGATTAGATCGTGCAATGCTTTATATAGTGATTGACTTTTGAGTTTAGTAATTTGGGAGGAATTATATATATGTGCTAGTATTTGATTTATATGCAATTTGAGGTCAAAAATAACACTTAGTTTGCATATGTAGGTGTGGTTTACTTAGTACCTTCTAAATCTCCGTCGTAACCACCGTCGATCGCTCGCAACGTCCCGTCGCCGGCACCACCTTGTGGTGAGCCTCTTGTTCATGAAGTTTTATATAAAAAATTGATGTTTGTGTGATTTGGATATATAGTTACTCGTATAATTATCTTACCAATACGTTGTTTGTTATACATAGTGCCATGGTTTTGATATCCGTCCCCGTCGGCCCTTGTCCGGGTTATGATTCGGATGTGGTATATTCTCTTTAAAACTATTCATTGCATTTCGTGTTTATGACACATTATTCCCATCAAGTTGACATAGATATTTGTATGTAGGAGGTAGTTGAACCGGAAATTCCAACCGACCCTATTGTCGAGAGGTTAAATTTAGTTGAAACAGAAAACGAGGATTTGAAGGAAAAATTGGAAAGAATTGAGGGGGAGAAGATGGAATTGGAGTTGCATGTTGCTGATGTCGTCGATGATCACAAGATTAAGATGGAGAAAATGCGCTTGAAGATTAGAAAGATTAGAAAATATGCCATTCATAGTGAGGCTTGGTATCATTATGCTGTTGGATCAATTGTTACCTTAGTTGCGATCTTGATCGCATTTGTTGTTGCATTTAAATTCTTTAGATAGAGAGTTATTTGTTTGTTGCATTTAAGTGTTGTATGATCTTTATGTATGAACTTTATGTATTGTATTAATTTGGTGTTTTCGGTGCTGTGTATTGAAGATGAGCCAACAATGGATGTACGATGACCAATGCTCTCCCGAGTTCATTAATGGCGTGCGTACTTTTCTTCTTGCGGTTGAGGCAAACAAGCGGGCGGATGGTTTTATGCCTTGTCCATGTGCTGGCTGTAAGAATGGTCACAATTACTCTACGTCAAGAACCATCCACGTCCACCTGTTTGAGTCCGGTTTCATGCCCCACTATAATGTTTGGACCAAGCATGGAGAAAGAGGGGTTATGATGGAAGACAATGAAGAAGAAGAGGACGATGATAGCTATCCTGGCCATGGGTTCCCTGAATACGATGATACAACAATGTGTGAAGAAGCTGAGCCGGTAATGCGGGAAGAAGCTGAGCCGGCAATGCGGGAAGAAGCTGAAGAAGAGGCATCAGATGAGCCCGTTGATGATCTAGGTCGGGCCATTGCCGATGCAAAGAGAAACTGCACAAGTGATTTGGAGACGAAGAAGTTGCAGCGCATGTTAGAGGATCACAGAAAATTTTTGTACCCGAATTGCGTAGGTGACAAGAAAAAGCTGGGCACCACACTGGAATTGCTACAATGGAAGGCAAAGAATGGTGTATCTGACAAGGGATTTGGAAAGTTGCTGGTAATGATAAAGAATATGCTTCCAAAGGACAACGAATTGCCCGAGAGTACGTACGAAGCAAAGAAGGCTGTCTGCCCTCTAGGTTTAGAGGTGCAGAAGATACATGCATGCCCTAATGATTGCATCCTATACCGTGGTGAGTACGAGGATTTGAACGCTGGCCCAGTATGCGGTGCATTGCGCTATAAGATTAGCTGCGATGACCCTGGTGATGTCGAGGGCGAGCGCCCCAGGAAGAAGATTCCTGCCAAGGTGATGTGGTATGCTCCTATAATACCACGGTTGAATCATTTGTTCGAAAACAAAGAGCATGCCAAGGCGATGCGATGGCACAGAGAAGACCGTAAGAAAGACGGAAAGTTGAGAGTACCCGCTGACGGGTCGCAGTGGAGAAAAATCGAAAGAAAGTATGGGAAGGAGTTTGCAGATGACGCAAGGAACGTATGGTTTGGTCCAAGCGCAGATGGCATTAATCCTTTTGGGGAGCAGAGCAGCAACCATCGCACCTGGCTTGTGACTCTATGTTTGTATAACCTTCCTCCTTGGTTGTGCATGAAGCGGAAGTTCATTATGATGCCAGTGCTCATCCAAGGCCCTAAGCAACCCGGCAACGACATTGATGTGTACCTAAGGCCATTAGTTGAAGAACTCTTACAACTGTGGATTGGAACAGGTGTACGTGCGTGGGATGAGCACATGGGGGAAGAATTTGACCTAAAGGCGTTGCTATTCATGACCATCAATGATTGGCCTGCTCTCAGTAACCTTTCAGGACAGACAAACAAGGGACACCGCACATGCACGCACTGTTTGGACGATACCGACAGTATATATTTGGCTAATTGTAAGAAGAATGTGTACCTGGGACATCATCGATTTCTTCCGAGCAGGCATCCCGTAAGAAAGAAAGGCAAGCATTTCAAAGGTGAGGCCGATCACCGGACAAAGCCTCGCCATCGTACTGGTGCTGATGTACATGATATGGTCAAGGATTTGAAGGTGGTCTTTGGAAAGGGTCCTGTTGGACAACATGTTCCGAATGACGCTGACGGACGCGCACCCATGTAGAAGAAGAAATCTATATTTTGGGACCTTCCCTATTGGAAAGACCTAGAGGTCCACTCCGCAATCGACGTGATGCATGTGACGAAGAATCTTTGTGTGACCCTGCTTGGCTTCTTGGGCGTGTATGGGAAGACAAAAGATACACCTGAGGCACGGGAGGACCATCAACGTATGCATAGTAAAGACGGCATACATCAGGGTCATGCAAGCTACGCTCTTACCAAAGAAGAGAAGGAAATCTTCTTTGAATGCCTGCTCAGTATTAAGGTACCGTCTGGCTTCTCGTCGAATATAAAGGGAATAATAAACATGGCAGAGAAAAAGTTCCAGAACCTGAAGTCTCATGACTGCCACGTGATTATGATGCAACTGCTTCCGGTTGCATTGAGGGGGCTTCTACGAGAAAACGTTCAATTAGCCATTCTGAACCTATGTGCATTCCTCAATGCAATCTCTCAGAAGGTAATCGATCCAGAAATCATACCAAGGTTAGAGAATGATTTGGTGCAATGTCTTTTCAGTTTCGAGTTGGTGTTCCCACCATCCTTCTTCAACATCATGACGCACGTCCTAGTTCACCTATGTGAAGAGATTAACGTTTTGGGTCCTGTATTTCTACACAATATGTTCCCTTTTGAGAGGTTCATGAGAGTCTTAAAGAAATATGTTCATAACCGTGCTAGGCCAGAAGGAAGCATCTCCAAGGGCCATGAAAATGAGGAGGTCATTGAGTTTTGTATTGACTTTATTCGTGACCTTAAGCCGATTGGTATTCCTGAATCGCAGCATAAGGGCAGACTGGATGGAAAAGGCACGCTAGGAGGGAAACAAATAATATCTATGGACGGACATTCTCTCACTGAAGCACACTACACAGTTCTACAGAATTCCGCCTTGGTGGCTCTGTCTATGGATGAACACAAGAATTTGCTACGCTCCAAACACCCGGAGCGGTCTGATGACTGGATTACACGTGAACAAACCAGGAGTTTCGCCAGCAGGTTGCAGACACGTACCATGCATGATGCCTCTATTGAAGATGACCTGTACTTGCTGCCCCAGTTACCATCTTCGAATATAATGACTTTCAAAGGGTACGAGATAAATGGTAATACATTTTACACGATCGCCCAAGATAAGAAGAGCACCAACCAAAATAGTGGTGTCCGCTTTGATGCAGAAACCAAGACGGGAAAGGAAACATATTATGGTTATATACAGGACATATGGAAACTTGACTATCGACGTGGTTTTAAGGTCCCTTTGTTTCGGTACAAATGGGTCAATATGACACGAGGCGGGGTAACGGAAGACCCGCAGTACGGAATGACAATAGTGGATCTCAACAATCTTGCGTATGCAGACGAACCATTCGTCCTAGCCAATGATGTGGCACATGTTTTCTATGTGAAGGACATGTCTACCAAGCCGAGAAAAAGAAAATATAAGGAAGCGAATGCATCATACGATGAGCCAAAGCGGCACATAGTTCTTTCTGGGAAGAGAAACATCGTGGGAGTGCATGACAAGACAGACATGTCAGAAGATTATGAAAAGTTTGATGAAATTGCTCCATTCACAGTGAATATTGACCCAAGCATCCAGTTAAATGATGAAGATTTTCCATGGCTACGGTGCAAAGGGACACACGCGAAGAAAAAGTTTCATATCCAATGATCTGGGATGTGATCGACTTCACTATCATCACTTTCTTATGTGTTTCACACCAAGGAGGGAATCTCCATAATAGTTAGGGTAGCTAGTTATGTGTTTTGGCATTTGAAACGCGAAGAAATTTTATGTGTAAGCAAATTCTTTCATGCATTTAATGTTTTTTTCAGCTAAATGACCCTGAAATTGAAAAGCATTTCAAATGAACTCAGAAAAAGTTGAAAGTTGGCATGGTACCATAATTTCACCCAAATAGCATGTGCAAAAAAGTAGAGAGGGTTACCGCAAAAACTGGATGCACTTCCTGTACAAAATGGACAATCTCTTTCGAAGTATCAGGGTTTCGGACAAAAACTCATCCGTTACAAAGGCATTTCATTTTTTAAATAACCTAAGCATTACCAAATTGAATATAATGATAAAACACACTAATATTAAACATAACAAAAAAGAATCACTAAAAAATCTATTTTCAAAGTTAAGTTATTCACAAACTAGTGATTCACACAAATTTCAAATAATTCAAAATTTAAACTATTCAAATTTGTAAACTACCGGTACTAACAGAAAGTTTGTAATTTTTTGTACCTAAAGCAAAAATATTCACAAAGAAACTCTAAATACAGCAAAAAAACAACATTAAAATAAATAACCTAAGCATTTTTTGTAATTTTCTCCTCTGCCCCATCGCTGCCGCCCCTCGTCGCCGCCCCCGTCGCCGTCGCCGTCGCCGTCCGTCGCTGTCGCTGTCCCCGTCCCCGTCGTCCCCGTCGCCGCGCCGCGCCCCGCCACGTCCTCCCGTCGTCCCTGCCCGGCCCGTCCTCCCGTCGTCCCTGCCCGGCCCGTCCCCGTCGTCGCCGCCCCGTCCCCGTCCCCGTCGTCTCCGCCCCGTCTCCGTCTCCGTCCCCGTCCCCGTCGCCGCCCACCGTCGTCGCGCCTCGCCGGTGAGCTCCTGCCCCAGCCGCCAACCACACACACACACACACACGCACACACACACACACATTGTTATAGAATTGTTAGCAATCTTTCTGTTTTTTAGTTATAGAATTATTAGAAATGTTAGTTTTAGTTATAGAAATGTTAGTTATATAGAAATATTAGAAATGTTAGTTATGTTAGAAATGTTAGTTATATAGAAATGTTTTTTAGTTATAGAAATATTAGAAATGTTAGTTTTAGTTATAGAAATATTAGAAATGTTAGTTTTAGTTATAAAATTTACAATTTGCATATATGAAATCACAATCCATCATTTAAAAAATGTTACTTTACTTTTGTGGCATATAGTATTTGTTGTCGACGATGCTCGGCCCGCATCCTCGCCGTCGACCCGTTCGCGATGACATCCTGCTTCAGAGGACCCATGTCCGGGACTGGGCTCCGCCGGGCTGGCACTGGTAGGTGCTACCTTCAGGGGCGCGGCGCTTGGTGAGGAACCCGGCCCCGGGTCCCATCGTCGACCCTCATCTCCTTTGGTGGCGTTCGCGTGGGCCACTTTCGGTGCGGAGGGAACCGGCGCCGCCGGATGTGGTACGTCACCGTGTCAAGGAGGAGGATGCTATGGACGTCAGGTTCTCCAATACCTGACAGGTTCTTTTGGGAGATCACCCGAGCTATGATCCAGTGATGGTTCCTTCTCTTTGGGTGTCCACCGCCCGCACCTCAGGAACCGCGAGTGGCCTAGATTACTCTATAGTATTCGATCTTTATTAGCTTGCTAGCTAGCTAGCTAGTGATGTATTCGATATTATATCTATTATTCGAGACGATGTATTCGAGATTATATCTATTATTGAGACGATGTATTCGAGATTATATCTATTATTCGAGATGACGTATTCGAGATTATATTCGATGATGCTTATTATGTACTATGATTGATTCAATTTTTCCTTATTAATTGATTGCATCCATGTATTGTAATTTGAATATATTTCTTTTGGATTAGTTAAACAAAACCTATGGCGGACAATACCATCAGAGAGGGAGAAGAGGCCCTGTTCAATATCATACGCAATCCTCGCGGGCTAGATGATGATCAGAATGAATAAGATTATGACGGCTCCGAATATCTAAACAACACCGGGGAGGGTGATATGATATTCGATCGCGACGACCGAATTGATGAAGTCATGAACTATGAACATGACGAAGAAAATGTTGATCTTGAAACAACAAAGACCGGCGAGGTATATATATTTATATAAGCAGGCATCTGGTGATCATCACATGTTTTAAATGACTTGAAGATATATCAATGAATCGATCTTTCTTCTTTCAGCCATCCGGATCGAGCAAATCTTCAGGCAACAGGAAACGAGGCCCGAAAAAAAAGTTGAAGGAAGGTGTAAAGTACAATATCGAGTCCATCAAACCTAATGGCGAACCATTAGTGCCTAAGAAGATTGCGGACAAGTTCATTCGTTAGTGCGGAGTTCTTGTGAAGGACTAACTCCTGATCTCCCTTCAAGAATGGAGAGAGCCAGCAAAGCCACGTCCAGGAGTTACTTTTGTCGAAAACAGACAAAAACTTCTGCTTTGGGAAACGCTCATGGAACATTTCACCCTACCAGATCATTTCATAGATGCAGATGTGGAGAAAGTCAAGGACACTGCTCTTAGAAGATGGCGGTTGCATTCAAGAACCACAAGATTCGTGAATGGGCCAAGTACGTCAAGGGAGGAAGGAAGACTCCAGTATTCGAGGGAACACTAGAGAAGAAAAGTGCTCATTGGGACGACTTCGTGAAATTCAAGGATTCGGAATTATCTAAGGAACGGTCGAGAATAAACAAGGCCAATGCCACAAAAAGGATAAGTTCCATAAGCTGGGGCCAGGTGGCTATGCGATGGGAATGCCAAAGTGGGACAAGTCTGAGAAAGAGATGCTGGATGCAGGTGTCACTCCAGAAACATTGAGCTGGCCCCCCAGGTGCAGGACTTGGTTCTATGCGCATGGGGGGGGGGGGAAGTTGGACCCGAAGACAGGCAAAGTTTCGAAGAAGGCATGTCTGGACGGAGCCGAAGATAAGCTACTTGTTGCAATAGAAGAGGCTCGATCGGGGGTGTTCGAGCCCAACAGAGAGAACGATGAGCTTACGCGTGCCCTGGGAAATCTTGAACACCTGGGAAGAACATGAGGCATGGGCGCTATGCCGTGGTATGAGGGGTTTTCGGACTGGAACACCGACTACAGAACCCGTGCGAGAAAGAAGATTGTGGAGGAGAACAAGAGGAAGATGGAGGAGGAGCAGAGGAAGCTAGACTATGAATGCCTTCAAGGCCTAGAATCAGCGCACACGGACTTGGCAGTCAAATTCCAGCGGTAGCAGGAGCAGATCGACTCACTTAGCCAGCAAAGGGGGTCTCAACAGCTAGCGGATGATCCACCATTGGATAGCACCGTCCCATCCATGCCGAGAAGCAGTGTGGGTTCCGCCCCGGGCGATGCATTGCTGGATAGCTACCCAGTGGATGACATCATGGAGAACACTAACTGCGAGCTACACTTCAAAATGAAGAACATATCCATGAAGGTGGCGGACGCCCTTGCTTTTACAAATCCCCCCGAGGCAACCTTCCATTGCAACCCGATTCTAGCGGGCTATGCTCGTGTCTTGGTTGATGAGGTGGTGGACCAATATTCGGGGCTAGAGCTTGACATTGCTGGAGGTGACGATGAGCACACACTAGGAGAGGCCAACCATCGTATCATCCTATGGAGAAAGAATTGCATCATCTTTCGAAGGCCACCGACATCGCGTCATCCGACTCCTCATCGAAGTCCGCCACGGAGTCAGCAGACTCCCGCTCCTCCAAGTCCACCAACGCGTCAGGCCACTCCTCCTCCAAGTCCGGCACAGCTCAGGCCACTCCTCCTCCTCCAAGTCCGGCAAAGCGTCAGGCCACTCCTCCTCCAAGTACGGCACAGCTTCAGGCCACTCCTCCTCCTCCAACTCAGCCACATCAGCCGTCTTCGCCGCCTCAGCAATCACGGAAGAGAGCCGCCTCAGCTATGGTGCATAGCGGTACAAGTCGAGGTAGTACTGGAGGTACAGGCGAAGGCAAGCAATTTCAATATGGTCCAAGCCTCGCGCCTCTTTCGCAGAGGCCTTATGACAAGTCCGAGAAGGAAAACGTAGCCATATCGAAGGCCGAGGTGGAAGCCCATTTTGCACCGAAACTGCCATCGCCGCCAAGGGAGAAAGTGCCTGTGGAAAAGATTGACCACTTCATTCGTATGGCTAGAGCACCAGCTCCCAAGCCTGTTGACACAGACTATGAGCGCCACATCAAGAAGTTAAATCGAGCATGTCTACAGAAAGAGGCGAGCTCGAGCTCGAGCAAATCAGCTGACAAAAGGAGCGGTAAAACCGTTCCCCAGCTGGGAGAACAGGCGGCGCAATCAATCCCCCTGCTTGTTGTGCCAACAACACATGAGAGTAGGCGCGCCCAATATTATTGTGGGCAAACCGTTAACATTCCTGGGGTGGGCGTTGTGGTAATAACCGAGGAGCATATTGCGCAGGCTGAAACGATCGGGATCACTGTTGGACAACTCCTCAATATCGAGCCCATGTCTCCGACTAGAGAGGAGGAAATAAAACGGAAATATGTCCGGGGCCAACCTTTGGTCGAGCCAGACGAGGTCAAGAACCTCCCAATGAGAATGTATGAATTGCATTGATGGTACATGGACATTACCAAGATCTCCAATCGAGAGTCCCTCATGGTGAATGTCAAGGAGGAGCATTACTACCATGAGAAAGCTCTGGCCGTTGAGTATTCAGAACTGTTTCAATTATACAATCAAGACGCACTTGACAAATCTATCATCAGTTGCTATTGTCTGTAAGTGATTTCTTTCTGTAATTTAAGTCTCAAGCTAGTTGTAGTGATCATTTTGATCAATCATTACCTGTAATTATCCTCACTATATTCTTTTCTGTGGTATTATGCAGGATGAAGATTTATGAAATGAAAAAAGGTGGACGCTATGGCATTGGGTTCGTTGACCCAAATACCATTAATGAATACACATGGAAATTAGATCCATATTACGAAAAAAGTGTAGAGGAAAGCATGCTAGAGTTCTTCAAGCGCCTCAAATACAATGAAGATATACTACTTCCTTACAACTTCGAGTGAGTCACACTGTCTTGTACTACAAATTCTGTTTTTGCCTACTAGCTAGCTACATGTTTTTGCTTACATATGCCCGCTTAATTAAGACATGCAAACATGTGTGCATGCAAATTTCACTGGATCTTGTTAATCATTAAAGTTGATGAAGGAACAGTTGAAGTACTAGACTCACTACTTAAGAAAGCAAGTGACTACACCATCGTGAAGGGGATAGTCAACAGGTAATTTCAATCATTATTAACTATATCTCGCCCTATTTAATTAGTTCTTCATTTCCTGATAACAACTATTTAATAACCCATTTATTCATTTTCTTTGTCGGCGGGCAGGGCTTGGGCAAAGTTCATCAGGGCCACTCTAGGCCCATGGAAACAAGATCTGAAATGGTATCGACCCCAGATAAGTAATTCAGTAGTACTAGCTAGCTGCCATCTCTTTAATTATCATGCTTGATTAATTATTATCTGATCAAATTCCATTCTCATAAAGGCCCTGAAGCAGGCGCCGGGGAATAATCTGTGTGCATACTATGTTTGCGAGAACATTCGCATGATGGCGTCCGAAAGGAGCAAATCTCAAAGACAGGAGTGGGTACGTTTTTCAGAACACTATTCACAATTTTTACACCATTATCGATATCTAGTCACACAACTAATACACATGCATATTGATCTCCTTCTTAACAGTTCAAAGAGGTGCGGGAGCAGCTCCTACCAACGGAGCGCATACAAGCAATTCAAGAGGAAATAGCGGGATTTTTGCTCGACCAGGTCATAGATCCCAAAGGAGAATACTATTACCCGCTACCACCCCCATGAACCACTTCCAATTGTATCGTGCTTCGAAGGAACCAATTAGGCTAATGCCACTGGCTCCGAAGGCACCAATTAGGAGAAATTGTATATATATATGCATGTGTGTATATATGTGTGAATTAATTAATGGTGGTTGTGAGACATTCGATGATATATATGATCGGTTCTAAAGGGGGGGGCTTTAGTGCCTACACTTCAGCGCTGGTTACCAAACCGGCACTAAAGGGCCTTACGAACCGGTGCTATTGCCCGGTTCTGCACTAGTGGTCCATGGCTCACGCTCATGTATTGCGTGAAGATTGAAAAAGTTTGAGAACGTCAAAAGTTTGAAACAATTTCTTGGCTTATCATCAGGGTTGTGCAAGATTTAAATATTTTGTGTGATGAAGATAGAGCATAGCCAGACTATATGATTTTGTAGGGATAACTTTCTTTGGCCATGTTATTTTGAGAAGACATGATTACTTTGTTAGTATGCTTAAAGTATTATTATTTTATGTCAATATTAAACTTTTGTCTTGATTCTTTCGGATCTGAATATTCATCCCACCATAAAGAAAATTACATTGAAAATTATGTTAGGTAGCATTCCACATCAAAAATTCTGTTTTTTCTCATTTACCAACTCGAGGACGAGCATGAATTAAGCTTGGGGATGCTGATACGTCCCCAACGTATCTATAATTTTTGATTGTTCCATGCTATTATATTATCTGTTTTGGATGTTTAATGGGCTTTAATATGCACTTTTATATTATTTTTGGGACTAACCTATTAGCCAGAGGCCCAATGCTAGTTGCTGTTTTTGCCTATTTCTGTGTTTCGCAGAAAAGGAATATCAAATGGAATGAAACCTTCGCGAGGATCTTTTTTGGAACAAACGCAATCCAGGAGACTTGAAGTGGAGGTCAAGGAAGCAACCAAGCGGCCATGAGGTAGGGCGGCGCGCCCAGGGGGGCCAGGCGCTCCCCCACCCTGGTGGGACCCTCATAGCTCCACCGACCTACTCCCTTCACCTATATATACCCATATACCCTGAAAACATCCAGGAGCACCACAAAACCCTATTTCCACCGCCGCAACCTTTTGTACCCGTGAGATCCCATCTTGGGGCCTTTTCCGGCGCTCCGTCGGAGGGGGATTCGATCACGAAGGGCTTCTACATCAACACCATAGCCTCTCCGATGATGTGTGAGTAGTTTCCCACAGACCTTCGGGTCCATAGTTATTAGCTAGATGGCTTCTTCTCTCTCTTTGGATCTCAATACAAAGTTCTCCTCGATTCTCTTGGAGATCTATTCGATGTCATTCTTTTTGCGGTGTGTTTGTCGAGATTCGATGAATTGTGGATTTATGACCAAGATTATCTATGAACAATATTTGGTTCTTCTTTGAATTCTTATATGCATGATTTAAATATCTTTGCAAGTCTCTTCGAATTATCAGTTTGGTTTGGCCTACTAGATTGATCGTTCTTGCAATGGAAGAAGTGTTTAGCTTTGGGTTCAATCTTGCGGTGTCCTTTCCCAGTGACAGCAGGGGCAGCAAGGCATGTATTGTATTGTTGCCATCGAGGATAAAGAGATGGGGTTTATATCATATTGCTTGAGTTTATCCCTCTACATCATGTCATCTTGCCTAATGTGTTACTCTGTTCTTATGAACTTAATACTCTAGATGCATGCTGGATAGCGGTCGATGTGTGGAGTAATAGTAGTAAATGCAGAATCGTTTCGGTCTACTTGTCACGGACGTGATGCCTATATACATGATCATGCCTAGATATTCTCATAACTATTCACTTTTCTATCAATTGATCGACAGTAATTTGTTCACCCACCGTAGATTATGCTATCTTGAGAGAAGCCACTAGTGAAACCTATGGCCCCCGGGTCTATTCTCCATTATATTATTTTCCTGTCAACTAGCTATTTCTATCGCAATTTATTTTGCAATCTTTACTTTTCAATCTATACAACAAAAGTACCAAAAATATTTATCTTATTATCTTTATCAGATCTCACTTTTGCAAGTGGCCGTGAAGGGACTGACAACCCCTTTATCGCGTTGATTGCAAGGTTCTTGATTGTTTGTGCAGGTACGAGGGACTTGTGTGTAGTCTCCTACTGGATTGATACCTTGGTTCTCAAAAACCGAGGGAAATACTTAAGCTACTTTGCCGCATCACCCTTTCCTCTTCGAGGGAAAACCAACGCATTCTCAAGAGGTACCAAATCCTACATATTCAACAAAGACAATGTCAAGGATTCAGTCAATACCGTATGCAATTCCCTTTACCAGGCGATATGTTACTTTTCCGAGATTCGATCGTTGGTATCTCCATAGTTGACTAAACTCATTCCATAATACAAGATCTCGTGACTAAACTCATTAGTCACCTGAAGCTTCTTATGATATTGTATTATCGAGAGGGCCCAAAGATATCTCTCCGTCACATGGAGCGATAAATCCCAGTCTCGATCCATGAAACGCAACAGAAGCCTTCGGGGATACCTGTAGATCACCTTTATGATCACCAAGTTATGACATGACGTTTGATAGCACACAAGGCATCCCTCCGGTATCCGGAAGTGGCATGATCTCAAGGTCGAAGGAATAGATACTTGACATGAAGAAAGCTATAGCAAATAACTTAAACGATCTGATGCTAAGCTTACGGTTGGGTTTTTCCATAACATCATTATCCTAATGATGTGATCCCATTATCAAATGACAACTCATGTCCATGGTTAGGAAACCTTAACCATCTTTGATCAACGAGCTAGTCTAGTAGAGGTTTACTAGGGAAACTGTGTAGTTTATGTATTCACACATGTATTTAAGTTTCCGGTCAATACAATTCTAGCATGAATAATAAAAATTTATCATGAACGGGAAATATGATGATAACTATTTTATCATTGCCTCTTGGGCATATTTCCTACAAGAAGCTCGCATTACCTACAAGCGGGAGGGAAAAAACACGGCAAGGGATAGAGAATACTTTATCGAAAAAGGGAGAGAGAATCACTAGTAGAAAAAGGGCCTAATGTTCAAATCATTAGTCCCAGTTTGTATTTGAGCCGACACTAATGTGACCATTAGTGCCGGTTCCAACGGCTAGGCGGGCCGCTCTCATTAGTACCGGTTCATTGCGAACCTTTAGCATCGCTTCGTGTCACGAATCAGTGCTTAAGAGAGTGGTGGCAGGATGTTGTCAGACTGGGGCCCCTCCAACACCTTTAGTACTAGTTCGTGCCATGAACTGGTAGTAAAGGTCGTCCTATATAAACCCTTCGTCCAACCGTGATCGAGCTCGCTCTGTTTTCCCCCTTTCCCCTTTCCTCTCTGTTCTTTCCCTCCTCCTCGAGCTCATCACACATTATGCCCAAAATTTGTCAAGATTTGAAGGCCCCCATCCATTCAAGTGATCAGAGAGGTAAGCAACTTTGTCCTTTCATCTCTCATTGCTAGACTAGCTCTTGCAATGCTTTATATAGTGATTAATTTGTGGGTTTTAGCAATTTGGGAGGAATTATATGTGGTAGTTTATTTGATTTATATGCAATTTGAGCTCAAAATAACTCTTAGTTTGCATATGTAGGTGTGGTTTACTTAGTGCCTTCCCGTCTCCATCCTAACCACCGTCGATCGTCCGCACCGTCCCGTCGCCCGCACCACGTCCTTATGGTGAGCCTCTTGTTCTTATCTTTTTTTATAAAAAAATCATGTTTGTGTGATTTAGATATATAGTTACTTGTATAATTATCTTACCCGTACGTTGTTTGTTATTCATAGTGCCATGGTTTTGATATTCGTCCCCGTCGGCCCTCGTCCAGGTTATGATTCGGATGCGGTATATTTTCTTTTATAACTATTTGTTGCATTTCATATTTACGACAAATTATGCCCATCAAGTTGACATAGATATTTTTATCTAGGAGGTATGTGAACCGGAAATTCCAACTGACCCTATTGTCGAGAGGTTAAATTTAGTTGAAAGGGAAAACGAGTGTTTGAAAGAAAATTTGAAAATAATCGAGGGGGAGAAGATGGAATTGGAGTTGCATGTTGCCGATGTCGTCGATGATCACACGATCAAGATGGAGAAAATGCGCTTGAAGATTAGAAAGATTAGAAAATATGCCATTGATAGTGAGGCTTGGTATCATTATGTTGTTGGATCAATTGTTACCTTAGTTTGCGATCTTGATCGCATTTGTTGTTGCATTTAAATGCTTTAGCTAGAGAGTTATTTATATGTTTGTTTTATGAGAATAAGTGTTGTATGAACTTTATGTATGAACTTGTATTAATTTGGTCTATTCGGTGATGTGTAATGAAGATGAGCCGGCAATGGATGTACGATGACCAATGCTCTCCCCAGTTCGTTGAGGGCGTGCATACTTTTCTGATTGCGGCTCAGGCAAACAAGCAGGTGGATGGTTTTATGCCGTGTCCATGTGCTGGCTTCAAGAATGATCACAATTACTCTAACTCAAGAACCATTCACGTCCACCTGTTTGAGTCTGGTTTCATGCCCCACTATAATGTTTGGACCAAGCACGGAGAAAGAGAGGTTACAATGGAAGAAAATGAAGAAGAAGAGGATGATGATAGCTATCCTGGCCATGGGTTCCCTGAATATGATGATACAACAATGGGGGAAGAAGCTGAGCCGGCAATGCAGGAAGAAGCTGAGCTGACAATGCGGGAAGAAGTTGAAGAAGAGGCATCAGATGAGCCAACTGATGATCTAGGTCGGTGTCGGTGTCAAAACAAGGGGATCTCCGGTAGGGGGTCCCGAACTGCGCGTCTAAGGCAGATGGTAACATGAGGCAGGGGACACAGTGTTTTACCCAGGTTCGGACCCTCTTGATGGAGGTAAAACCCTACGTCTTGCTTGATTATTCTTGATAATATGAGTAGTACAAGAGTTGATCTACCATGAGATCAGAGAGGCTAAACCCTAGAAGCTAGCCTATGGTATGATTGTATGTTGTCCTATGGACTAAAGTCCTCCGGTTTATGTAGACACCGGAGGAGGCTAGGGTTACACAAGGTCGATTACAAAGGAGGAGATATCCATATCCATATTGCCTAGCTTGCCTTGCACGCCAAGTAGAGTCCCATCCGGACACGGGACGAAGTCTTCAATCTCGTATCTTCATAGTCCAACAGTCCGACCAAAGGATATAGTCTGGCTATCCAGAGACCCCCTAATCTAGGACTCCGTCAATAGCCCCTGAACCAGGCTTCAATGACGATGAGTCCGACGCACAGTGTTGTCTTCGGCATTGCAAGGCGGGTTCCTCCTCCGAATACACCACGGAAGAGTTTGAATACAAGGATAGTGTCCGACCCTGCAAAATAAGTTCCACCGTAGAGAGAATAATATTTCCACAAATCTAATCTGCTGACACGTTTTGGCAGCATGACATCACGCCACGGTCCGGTAATTATTTGAACCGTTTTTTCTTTAACCAGCCCCGCACATAACGCGAGGCGGTTTCTTGACACGTCTTGTCAAAGTAGAGATCGTGTTCCCCTTATCACAGGATTGTCATCAATACAAACGTGGGCAACCCAACCGCGCCATCAATTACGGCGCTTGGGGGATAAGCGAGTTTTACCAGGCTTGTGGGGGCGCATAGTTTTGTCCGCCCTTATAAAGGGATAAGGTCTCACCTTTTTCTACCCATGCCTTCATCCTCTTTGCTCACCCATTCTCACGCACTCGAGCTCCAGCGCCCAAGTCCACATACTTCTCCTCTACTCTCTCCAAACATGTCCGGAGCGGGAGGCAAGTGGATGGCCTCCTCTGTCATGGAGGGACACATCAAAAAGCTACGAGGAGCCGGATACTTAGCCGCAGATATCGCGCATCGGCTGCCAGTCATGAGGCAGATCGTCCCTACCCCGGAACCTCACGAAAGGGTGGTTTTCCTCCCCAACTTCGTCCGTGGACTGGGGTTTCCCCTCCATCCATTCATCCGCGGCCTCATGTTCTATTATGGGCTGGACTTTCATGTTCTGGCCCCGAATTTCATCCTCAACATCTCGGCGTTCATCGTCGTGTGCGAGGCTTTCCTCCGCATCCGGCCCCACTTCGGCCTATGGCTGAAGACCTTCAATATCAAGCCGAAGGTAGTAGGCGGCCAACAAGAGGAATGCGGCGGAGCCATGGTGGGCAAAATGCCCAACATTACGTGGCTTGAGGGCTCCTTCGTGGAGACCATAAAGGGGTGGCAATCAGGGTGGTTCTACATCACCGAGCCACGCGACACCAACTAGGTGGCGACCCCGAGTTTTGATCCGGAATCCCCACGCGGCTCACTTCCTGGAAGGAGAAGGGCCTGTCCTGCAGTTCATTGGTGGAGCTGGACGGACTCCAGAAGTGTATCCGGAACATGATAAGCAAGAAACTTAAGCTTGTTAACATAGTCCAGGTCATGCTCTTCCGCCGGATCCTCCCGTGTCAACAACGGGATTTCAACTTATGGGAGTTCGACCCGGCCTAGGACCAGACTCTACGCAAGCTCTTCGACACGACGTATAAGGACGTCTGGAAGGTACTGTTCAAGGGCGCCGAGGTCCCCCTTCCCTTACCGAGGACCATGGGCTAAGCGTGAAGCACCCTGCGAATCTGGTAAGTTCTGTACATCTAGTAGGGTATTTATTTCCCATAGCTTAACCATGTGTGGGGTCTGATCTCCCATGCCTTCGACAGGACTGGGTGGAGACATCGGAGCAGATTAACTGTCCGCCCCCCCTGCCCGAAGACCCTGCAGACGCTCTCCTGACGAAGATGCGGACTCCGGCTCCTTATGAGGTGCCGGAGAAGACCAAGAAGAAGGCCAAGGGAACCCGAAAGAGTTCCCGGCGCCAGGTGGTATCAGACTCATCGTCTAATAACTCCGAGGCACACTCCTCCCGTGAAAACAAGGAGGAGGAAGATGAAGATTCTCCCCCTCCAGCCGGGGGAGACAAGAAGAGGAAGGCCGCCCCAACCGGGGAAGCCGAAGGGTCCAAGAAGGGAAGGACTCTCCTTCCGGACTGTTCCACCACCGCCACCGACGGAGAAGACGAGTGGCTGCTCAGGGCCAAGCCCCTGTTGAAGTCGTAAGTATTCGGATACCAGAGTAACTCATAGCATACTTTTGTTGCACTGCTTCTTCTAATGTTGAATATGATTATACAGTCCGCCCCAAGCCCGTATCGACGTATCATCGTCGGACGGTTCCTTAGACTTGTCAGACATGAATAGTGATACACTTCCAACCGCCTCCTCTCCTTGCCCTACGGACAATGCCGAGGTATTGTCTCAAGGGGCATCGAGCCGGGGGGAGACAGTCCCGGAGGCGCCTCAAGGCGACCTTCCGAACTCCAGGAGCAAGGCTCCAAGTTCGGCCCTCAATCGAACACCGCGCCGGAACCTCCAGTGGTTCCGAACTCGGGCAGGCGGCCCTCTTCCAAGAGGGGCAGGCCGTTCGTGCCGGTGACCTCTGTCTATCCAGAGGCACCGGACGAACTGCTGGGAGTGCTTCGTGGCGCTTCCGTCGACGAAGAGCACCGCACTGTTATGAGTGCGGTGATCAAGAAGGTTCAGTCCGCCAAGAGCGGACTGACTTAAGCCTGTGCCAGCCTTCTAACAGGCTTTGAGGTAAGTATTTAAAATATGGGGAAAATATTACCGCATAGACAGTAGCCCCTGATGCCCTGTTTGGTGTTCACAAAGAAAAGCCGAATAGAGGATCAAATAATATCTGCAGGAGTCTAATATAAGTATGTCTGTATGCGTATGCAGGCTTCGCTACTGACCTCTGCCGCATTGACTGTGGAGGTCGCCGCACTGAAGCAGAACCTCGAGTGGTCCGAGAAAGAGCTCGGTCTTGCCAAGAGGCAACTCGAGGAGAACTAAGGTAAGCAATGCCTTGTATATATATATATGACAACACTATTCTAATCCCAGGATTAGAATAGTTATTTGGATCACGTTAGACCCTATATAGAAGGTGCGTGGTGTTCCTGAGATCCCCGATGAGTGAAAAAAAAGAAAAACCACCCCACCCCACCCCGCCCCTAACCTAACCTCCCCCGATCCCATCTGGCCTCCACCAAACTGCATCGCGCCACTACCGCCTCCCACCCAGCCCTGCACCGCCGCCGGGCCTCGGCCACCTCCCACGCCGTCGCCTGGCCCCGGCCACCTAC
>NC_057812.1:708163072-708201666 GCF_018294505.1 Triticum aestivum | reverse complement strand
ACACCGCGGCCACCCACCACCAGGAACCCCCACGCCGCCGCCGTCGCCCCCGCCAGGAAGCCGAATCGGTGTAGTGGCCACCACATCCACCCGCCGGTGCAGCCACCGGCCCCGGCCACGCGCACCACCGCGCCCCGGCTCCATCGGCCCTACTGACTCCCGGATCCACTAGCACCGGCGCCGTCGCCCCAACCTCAATCTTCCACTGTCGCCGGCCTCCTTCCCGGACCACGTCGCCGCCACGCGCCGCCGACTCAGATCGTCGCAGGCCTTCGTCCCCTGCTTCCACCACGGAGGTGGCCTCCGTTTGCCGTCAACCGCCACCGCGGCCTGCCCTAGGGCGCCCCCGCGACCTTCCTATGGCGCCCCCGCGACCTTCCCATGGCGCTCCCGCGACCTGCCCATGTCTCCAGGTGCCTCAACACCTTCGCAGCGCCTCACTCCCGCGGCATGTCTCCAGGTGCAGCAAACATCAGCATTCCTTCTCACCACTGTTTTCTTTTCTGAATTTTGGCTAGTACGGTCACTCACAGAGGAAGATAAGCACCTCTGAATCTGAAGTTTACATGAAAACTAAACTTCTACCTCTTTGCGGTTGTCGGAGTCCTTAATCACTTGCACTACTTGCTTTTAGCATCTTGTCGATGGATACAAGGCGCTGTGTGGTGTGCGATCTCGTTTTTGGATGGAGCGCCGTCACGACCACCATCTGCCTTGAGCTCCGCGTCCCGTCCGCCGCCGCGTCTGCCTTGCGTTCTCACGACCTCCGCGGCCAGTCCACCAACGCCCTCCGAGTGCGCCCTGAGCAAGACGTAGGGTGCGTGCTGAATGCGTTTGTTCATGCACTGGTGTGTGTGTGTGTGCGTCCTGGCATTTTTGTGAGCGCTGGGTGTGTTGCTTGCGTGCTGTGGTGTATGATGTGTAGATTTTTTTGAAGTTTATGTTGTGAACCCAACTAAGTTTGAACACAAATGATCAGATCGCTACTGCTTCGTATTTGCTCCTGTAGCAGAAATCTCGCTTCCCTGCTGCTGTTATGACCATGTATTGTTTCAAAATGACTTTTTGTCTAAAGTTCAGTAGTATCTATTGGTGCAAAAAAGTTGCTTCAGTTTCATGGGTCCTTCAAAAAATGAATGGGAAAAAGGAGTTTTCTTCTCCAAAATGCATCCCCGCTCTGAAGTGCTAATTCTTCTTGTGTGCTTCTATCGAGGCTTGTGTTTCATGGAGAGAGAGACATATAAATTGTGGAAATCGTTAATGTGTCATTTCTGTCTATGTACTTTCGAGACATTTGGTGTGAGAAAAAAAAGTTAACGACACATTCTTTTGAGAGATACAAAGTGCTTTGGGATCCAATGTTTTCTACACAAAATTATGCATTTGTGTCTTGCCAATGTAGCTGGCAACACATAGTTTGTACAATGAAAATATTAGTTTCATGTGAGAAGTTCAAATATAAAATAAGGACAAGTTCACATATAGTAAAATTAGTGCAAATAAAAAAATGTAGTGAGCCATGTGTTGTTGATATTTTTTAAACAAAAATTAAAATAAGAAAGGTGTTTGATGTTGTAACAAAGATATATTTTTCCAAATTCTAAAAACCCCAAGAAGGTCAAAATGAAATAACGGAATAGTTCAATTTTTTAACAAAAGAAAACAAAATTTCCTCGTTTCTAAAAAAACCTAGGAGTCAAATTTAAATGATGGAGCAGCTCAAATGTTATTAAAAAACTATGATTTCCATTGTTACCAATGAATAAACCAAGAAGTTCAACTTGAATAAATAGAGCACTTCAAAAAATATAGAGAAATGGATTTTACTCATTTCTACAAAAAAACCTAGAAGTTCAAATTATAATAAGAAGAAGTTCAATATTTATTAGAAAATCAAGATATATATATATTAAACAAATATTGTAGTTTAATTTTTTGAACCAAATTTTCTTGTTTCTAAAAAAACCTAGAAGTAAAAAAGGTAGATCAGTTCACTATCTATAAAAAACTCAGATATTTTCACGTAACCGAGAGAAGTGCGGTTTGATAACTACCAGAAGTTCACGTACTACACGGTGTGCATTGGTATGCAAAAAAAAGAATCAAAAAGCAAAGGGCCGAAAGTTTTGTTACTAAGTGCTCGGCCCGAGAAAGTTCAAAAATTCTTGCGAGAGAGGTTAAACAAAAAAAGTGACAGAAGTTCAAGGTGAAAACAACGAGAAGTTCAATACTGCAAGGAATGCATTTCAGATAGTAATATAAGAAATATAAAAGAAAAAGGTTAAAAATGGTTTGTTGCAAGAAGTTCAAGTGCTCCTCCTGATGAAGTTCAAGATCTCTAGCGCGAGACGTCTGACCTTCAATTATGTATAAAAAACAGAAAAAATGATGTTGTTTTTGCCATTTTTAAAACTGCTCTCAAACGATAAAAATTTGTAACGTGTGTCTACATGAAAGAGATGCTCCTATTCATAAGCTTTCCAATGGTATATTATATGCTATATTTCGATGAATGGTTTAAAAGTTTTATGTATACCGTGAAAAACACATTTTTACGCATTAAAAAAATATATTTTGAAAGGTCGCGAGTATGAAAAATTGAACAACACGAAAAAGTTGTGTGTTTGCAAAAGCTTTCCATCGGTATATCATTTGCTCAATTCCGGTAAGTGATTTGGAAGTTACATGCAAAAAACATCATGTCAGAAACAGAGTGAAGTTCAAACAAACGTGCCCGAGAAGTTCAACTACTTCACACAGTGCATTTCCATTCATGATGAAGGCAAAACTTATGATCTTGTCATTTTCTAAATTACTTCAAAATGGCAGGAATATCATTTGTGTAAGTTCAAGTCCTCGTCGGAGAAATTTAAAAAAATTATTGTGAGAGAGGTTTATATAAAAGGAATATCATTTATGTAACACAGATGAATGGATGAGAAAATTACAAACGAAAATACGCCATAGAAGTTCAACGTGAAAACAGCAGGAAGTTTAACTACTGCACTGAATGAATTTCAGATGAATAACTTTAAAAATCATCGCGAGTACGAAAAAACGATCAACACGGGAAACTTGCGTGCTTACAACAGCTTTCCATTGGTATATCACCTACTCAATTCCGGTGTATGGATGGAGAGTTACGAGAAGTGGATGGAGACCTGCGAGCAAAAAAATCACGTGAAAAATAGAGTGAAGTTCAGGTACACGCGCCGAGAAGTTCAGGTTCTTCACGCGGTGCATTTTGGAATAATCTGTTTCGCGATAGAGGCAGAACGAATGATCCTGCCATTTTCGAAATTACTTGAAAACGGCTAAGAATCAGAGAAAACAATCAACATGAAAAAGTTTCGCATTTTGTGTAGCTTTTCAATGGGATATTATTTGCGCCTTTCCGTTAAAGTTTGTAGAAATTACGGTGAAAATACATTTTTCGCCATTTTCGAAACTGACTGAAAATCGTAAAGAATTGAGAGAAACAATACATACCAAAAAGTTTCGCATTTGTTCAAGCTTTCCAATGCCATATCATTTGCTGCATTCGGACGCACGGTTAAAAAATTAGCTTGAAAATACGAACTCGGTAGGACTTGGACCATTTTCTAAATTACTCTTAAACCATTCAAAATTAGAAAAAAACTTTAAAGATGAAAAAGTAGCACATTTTCACAAGATTTCCAACGCTGTATCATATGCCTCCATTGGATTAGCCGTTTAGAAATGACATGGAAAAAACGAACTCAGCTGTTCGGTTTACGAAATTTTACGTTTTTTCAAATTACTATTTAACCATAGGGAATTAGAGAAAACTTTCAACATGTGGAAGGAGCAGTTTTACAGCAGCTTTCCAACGCCATATTATATGACTCATTCCAATAAACGGTTTAGAAATGCGATCGAAAATACGATTCACATTTTTTGTGCGAAGAAAAAACGGTTTTCAAAACTGCTCTTAAACCGCTTATATTTTGCCAAAACATTAAGTTGGATCATGATATTGGGGTCCATAGCTTTCCAACGGTATATCGCAAGCCCCATTTGGGTAATGTTGGCGGAAGTTCAACCTAGTTCACAGGGAAGTTCAACGTACTACTAGCGGGGCAGGTCAGGTTGTGATCAGAATAACTATTCTGATCCCGTGATCAGAATAGTGTTTATGTATATATATATATATATATATATATATATATATATATATATATAAGATGTAGTTGCAAAATGGTAGGAACATCAGGGATGTGCCAGGGGCCACGACCAAAGTGGCGACCCTGAAGCAAGCGTTGTCCGAGGCCGAAAACAAAGCGGCCAAGGAGCGCACCGAGCGGGAAAAACAAGAGGCACGGGTGGGCGAGGTGCAGCAAGAGCTCCAGGCTCTCGTGAAGAAGCACGAGGCTTTGGAGCTTGATTCAAAGATGCGAGAGGCCGAGCTTGCCGCGGCCCTCGAGAGCACAAAGCATGCCAAGGCTGAAGCCCAAAAGGCCCTCTAGGAGATTGAGGCGATGAGGAAGATAGCGGCGGGTAAGGCATTCAATATGCAAAGCAAGCATGTGAAAGTAAATTACTTGTTACTTACCCGAGTCCGGAGCTCTCCAGGAGCATTCGCAGATTGGCCCCGCAGCGTGTCGGATGCCGTGAAATATTACCAGGCCGAGGAGGGAAGCTCGACGGAGAAGTTGTTCTGCTCTCAGTATACTGGGATCGAACACCCGATGCCTATGAGCAACCAGCTAAAGCAACTGGTCGAGCTGCACAAGGCGGCCGAACAGGCCATGAGGGGCCTTATAGTCCGGATGTGGCCTGGCGATTCCCTTCCCAATAGCTACTTCAGCCTGGTGAGGCGGCTTGTGGAAGGCTGGAAGTCATAAAGTGGTCCGTCTGCATCGAGGGTGCACGCCGGGCTTTTGCCCGTGCGAAGGTGCACTGGGCCAAGATGGATGCCGAGAAGCTGGTGAAGGAGGGGCCGCCGTAGGGCAAGGAGCATCGCCACCCCGAAATGTATTATGAGGGTGTTCTGAAGGGTGCCCGTCTTGTGGCGGACGAGTCTGCGAAGTATGTAATTTTTGAATGAACTTGCTCGTGTGATCCTGTACTATGAAAACTTGTTCATATGCGCTATGCAACGCTTGTTTGAAATTAAATTATTACCTTCTGTGCGGCTGTTTATCAAATCTGAGAGATGGCCAGTCGTCGGCTTCTGCCCCCATGCCACGAGTGCTGGGGTGTTCGGGATAAACTTGATCACTCTTTTTCCGATTGTTGGGTCCTTCGAGGGAGGAGCTCAACACAACGAACAAGGCAATCATACTATAATGCTTTATCACTCTCACTTAGCCATAGAAGTCTACAATTTTTAATTTTGGCGAAGCCCCTAGTATTCGGAAGGCCGAATTTGGGGCGCTATACACGCCTTAAGACGGACAAAGCCGACTCCTCGCTCTAAGCGGCATAAGTCTTTAAGGACTCGAGACCTCTCGAACAACGACCAGCTCTCGCCTTATCATGACAGTCAGTTTTAGCTTTCTCTACTAAGGTGCTTAGCCCAGATGAACCGGGGCACAATCGCAGTAGTTCTCCCAGTGCTACCTTAGCCGACATAGCGGAACGTAAGGTACCAAAACATAGGAGCCGGGCAAACCCAACTATTGACCCAAGACATGATTCGGAGCTGATGCATATAATGCTATAAGTTCGGGGTGCCGCACTATCGAAAGTGTTCGGACTTCTCACGCCGTATTATGGGGTATGCTTAAGCCCCTGGCGTATTGGCCGTACCAGAGTGTACGGTTGCTGAATGTCATGAATGAACATATATATATATATATATATATAAGAATGTGATAATAGTCTAGTGCTATGCATTGTTTATTCAAAAAGGTGCATCGAAGCAGAATGATACAAGTAGTGCGATAAGCAAAAAGTAGGACTATTTGACATGTCCCCTCCAAGGGCAAGCTGAGGAATGGTATTTAAAGCAGGTATTTCACTCGTTATCAGAGACCACCTAAGAATTCCTTGATGTGACGTAGCTTTCTGCCTCCTTGGTTGTTGTATCGTGTGTTCGGCAATCATACTGAAAGAAAAAAATAACAAAGCGGGAAGCCCCTAGTGTAGTTGAGCCGCGTCTTGGGGCGTGCCGTAGTCGTCCCCCTCCCCACCTGTGCCCATGGTATTTTCAATGCGTAATTATGTACGCATGGCATGAATTTCGCCGTTTGGCTGGGACTGGGGTAGGGGCCACATTTCTATGTGAGCTCGGAACGTGCCAGGCGGTCTTGTTGCCGATTACTCCGGGCGCGCTTGAAGGTGTCCGGGTTTTAATCGCCGAACTGGTGGATTGCCTTAAAAGGCTGCTTTGCGCTTCTGCTGTGAGGGCCGCAGTGTGCTCCTCCGTGCGAAGAGAGCGCTCTATGTTTCCATTGACTGTGATGACACCCCAAGGCCCTGGCATCTTGAGCTTGAGATATGCATAGTGCGGTACCGCGTTGAATCTCGCGAATGCGGTTCGCCCGAGCAGTGCATGATAGCCACTGCGGAATGGGACTATATCGAAGATTAACTCTTCGCTCTGGAAGTTATCCAGGGATCCAAAGACTACTTCCAGTGTGACTGAGCCTGTGCAATGGGCCTCTACACGTGGTATGACGCCTTTGAAGGTCGTTTTTGTGGGTTTGATCCTTGAAGGGTCTATACCCATTTTGCGCACTGTGTCCTGATAAAGTAGGTTCAGGCTGCTGCCGCCGTCCATAAGGACTCGAGTGAGGTGAAATCCGTTGATGATTGGGTCTAGGACCAGTGCGGCGAATCTGCCATGACGGATACTAGTGGGATGGTCCCTGCGATCGAAGGTGATCGGACAGGAGGACCATGGGTTGAACTTTGGGGCGACTAGCTCCAAAGCATATACATCCCTTAACGCACGCTTCCGCTCTCTCTTGGGGATGTGGGGTGCGTATACCATGTTCACCGTCCGCACTTGTGGGGGGAACCTCTTCTGTCCTCCGGTGTTCGGCTGCCGGGGCTCCTCCTCGTCATTGCCATGTGACCCCTTATCTTTGTTTTTGGCATTTAACTTGCCGGCCTGCTTGAACACCCAACATTCTCTGTTGGTGTGGTTAGCTGGCTTGTTGGGGGTGCCATGTATTTGGCACGAGCGATCGAGTATTCGGTCCAAACTGGACGGGCCGGGAGTGCTTCTTTTGAATGGCTTTTTCCGCTGACCGGGTTTAGAGCCTCTGAATCCGGCATTGACTGCCGTATCCTCGATATTGTCGTTGTTGATGCGGCGCTTGTGTTTGTTGCGATGTGACCTACCATTGCCATCCTTGGTATCCTAAGTACCATGGTTCTTTGATATATTATTGCTGTGAGGCATCCAGCTGTCTTCTCCCGCGCAAAAGCGGGTCATGAGTGTCTTGAAGGCTGCCATAGATTTCAGCGTTTCCTGGCCAAGGTGCCGGGCGAGCCACTCATCGCGGATATTGTGCTTAAAAGCTGCTAGGGCCTCTGCATCCGGACAGTCGACGATTTGATTTTTCTTTGTCAGGAAATGTGTCCAGAATTGCCTGGCCGATTCCTCTGGCTGCTGAATTATGTGGCTCAAGTCATCGACATCTGGTGGTCGCACATAAGTGCCCTGGAAGTTGTCGAGGAATGCAGCTTCCAGATCTTCCCAATAGCCGATGGATTCTGCTGGCAGGCTATTGAGCCAATGCCGAGATGGTCCTTTGAGCTTGAGTGGGAGGTATTTGATGGCGTGTAGATCGTCACCGCGGGCCATGTGTATGTGCAGGAGGAAGTCCTCGATCCATACCGCAGGATCTGTTGTGCCGTCGTATGATTCGACATTTACAGGTTTGAAACCCTCTGGGATTTGGTGATCCATTACTTCATCTGTGAAGCATATGGGGTGTGCGGGACCTCTGTAGTGGGCTGTGTCGCGACGTAGCTCGAATGAGTCTTGTCCGTTGTGTTCGGCCCGGCCGGATTTACTTTTACTGTATCCGGCGTGACGGTTATCGTCTCGCATAGTGGCGCGCCCCCGTGATCCGTAGATCGATCTTGCGTGTTTTGCTTTGTCCTCCAATACGTCTTGTAGGTCTAGTGTGTTTCCCCGTGCCTTGTCATTTTTATTTGAGTGGCGTCGGGGTGCAGGCTGATTTTTTGGCTGAAGTGCCTCTCTATCGCGGCCACTAGGTGGCCGATCAGCCGCACCATATGCTGGAGATGTAGGTTTTAATGCTTCCTCCTCTAGTCGGGGTAGCAACCTGCGTTTTGGGTAACTCTTGGAGGGGCGTACGAGTTCATATTCCTCGACCGCAAGGACTTCAGTCAATCTGTCAGCTAGCAAATCTTGATCAGCTTGAAGCTGCTGCTGCTTTTTCTTAAGGCTATTTGCCATGGCTATAAGCCGGCGCTTGAAGCGCTCTTGCTCGACGGGATCCTTCGGCCCGAACAATTCGTCATCGTCGAGGCTTGCCTCGTCTTCGGAGGGAGGCATGTAATTATCGTCCTACGCCTCTCCATCTGCCGCTCTCTCGGGAGGGCTGGCTTCTCCATCCTCCTGCTCTAAATCTTGCTGCAGGGGATTGTTGTCGTCTTCAGCACTGTCCGGAGTGCTATTATCTCCTGTGCCGGTGTCACCGCTTTTGCTTTGGCGAGACTTAGAGCGGCGCCGCTGACGTCGGCGCTTGGGTTGCTTCTTGGAGGGGTCATCCTCCGCTGTCTCGTCGCCATTGCCTTCTTTGTGTGTGTGTCCACCATGTATATATCATCTGATGAGGTGGCTATCCAGTGCCCTGTGGGCAGTGGTTCCTCTTCGTCTCCCGCATCGTCGTCCATACCGTTGATGTCTTCGGAGTCGAAGTCGAGCATGTCGGTCAAATTGTCGACAGTGGCTACTAAGTGGGTGGTGGGTGGGCGGCGAATTTCTTCGTCATCCGCATCCCAATCCTGCCGAACATAGTTCGGCCAGGACTCTCCTGACAGGGAGAGAGACCTTAATGAGTTCAGTATGTCGCCGAAGGGCGAGTGCTGAAAGATATCCGCGGAGGTGAACTCCATGATCGGCACCCAATCGGATTCGATAGGGACGGGCGCAGGCGGTTCGGAGTCCGTGGCCAGGGAAGAATCCGGTAGTTTGGCATCACGGCTCCCGTGAAGGGTAAGGTTGATACTCGACTCGATCATCGCTAAGAATACGGCCTTTGTGGCGGGATCTATCCACCGGTCCACGGATGCGCGCAATTGGCTCCGAATTGAGGGTCGGAGCAGTTGCCGGTGCGGTCTCCTGAACACTGTCCGATGGTAGAGCTAAATCATGCTCATCGTGACCGTGCGGCGCACTCGGCAGGGGCTCGAATCCATCCAAGATCAAGTCTCCACGGATGTTGGCCGTGTAGTTTAAGCTTCCAAACCTGACCTGGTGGCCAGGGGCGTAACTATCGATCTGCTCCAGATGGCCAAGCGAGTTGGCCCGCAGTGCGAAGCCGCCGAATACAAAGATCTGTCCGCGGAGAAAAGTCTCACCCTGGACTGCATCGCTATCGATGATCAAAGGAGCCATCAAGCCTAACGGTGACGACACAGAGGAACTGTCAATGAAAGCACCAATGTCGGTGTTAAAACCGGCGGATCTCGGGTAGGGGGTCCCGAACTATGCGTCTAAGGCGGATGGTAACAGGAGGCAGGGGACACGATGTTTTACCCAGGTTCGGGCCCTCTTGATGGAGGTAAAACCCTACGTCTCGCTTGATTATTCTTGATAATATGAGTAGTACAAGAGTTGGTCTACCACGAGATCAGAGAGGCTAAACCCTAGAAGCTAGCCTATGGTATGATTGTATGTTGTCCTACGGACTAAAGCCCTCTGGTTTATATAGACACCGGAGGAGGCTAGGGTTACACAAGGTCAGTTACAAAGGAGGAGATATCCATATCCGTATTGCCTAGCTTGCCTTCCACGCCAAGTGGAGTCCCATCCGGACACGGGACGAAGTCTTCAATCTCGTATCTTCATAGTCCAATAGTCCGGCCAAAGGATATAGTCCGGCTGTCCGGAGACCCCCTAATCCAGGACTCCCTCAGTCGGGCCATTGCCGATGTAGAGAGAAACTGCGCAAGTGACAAGGAGAAGAAGAAGTTGCAACGCATGTTAGATGATCACAAGAAATTTATTCACCCTTTGTTTTGGTGCAAATGAGTCAATATGACACGAGGCGGGGTAACGGAAGACCTGCAATACGGAATGAGAATAGTGGGTCTCAACAATCTTGCGTACGCAGACGAACCATTCATCCTAGCCAATGATGTGGCGCAGGTTTTCTATGTGAAGGACATATTTACCAAGCCGAGAAAAAGAAAAGGTAAGGAAGCGAATACATCATACGATGAGCCAAAGCGCCACATTGTTCTTTCAGGGAAAAGAAACATCGTGGGAGTGGATGACAAGACAGACATATCATAAGATTATGAAAAGTTTGATGAAATTGCTCCATGCAGAGTGAATATTGACCCGAGCATCCAGTTAAATGATGAAGATTGTCCATGGTTACGGCGCAAAGGGGACACGCAAATAAAAAGTTTCACACGGCCGAAAGGTCCCACTCTGGGATGTGATCGGCTTCACTGTCATCACTTTATCCTCTAGTGAGTTTCCGGACTTGTATATGTTTGTAATAGTTAGGGTTCTTATGTGTTTTCACACTTTAAACATGTATGTGCTTCGGACAAACATGTACCTTTCTGACATAATTTTCTATTTTTCATGCATTTACTGAATTTTTTGAGCTAAATGACCCTGAAATTGAAAAGCACTACAAATGAACTCTGAAAAGGTTGAAAGTTTGCATGGTATCACCATTTCACCCACATAGCATGTGCAAAAAAGTAGAGAGGGTTACGGCAAAAACTGGATGCACTTCGTGTACAAAATGGACAATCTCTTTTGAAGTATCAGGGTTTCGGACGAAAACTCATCTGTTACAAAGGCATCTCATTTTGTACATAACCTAAGTATTACCAATTTAATATAATGACAAAACACACTAATATTATACATAAGAAAAAATAATCACTGAAAAATCTATTTTCAAAGTTAAGTTATTCACAAAAATTTCAAATAATTCAAATTTAAACTATTTAAATTTGAAAACTACTGGGACTAACAGAAAGTTTGTAATTTTTTGTACCTAAAGCAAAAATATTCACAAAGAAACTCTGAATACAGCAAAAAACAACTCAGAAATAAATAAAAGAATTTAAATAAAGAAGAATATAGAAAAAACTAAATAAAAAAAGCCCACTTACTGGGCCAGAGCGGCCTGCATACGACTAGAAATCCAACCTGTAGTTGGGCCAGGATATAGGCCGCCAAGCCCAGTAGGCCGCACAGGGAAGAGTAGTAGAGTTAGGCCCAGAAGGCCTGCATTAGAGAGGAGCTCAATGCAGTGCCCGCGCCGGGGCTTATAAACAGGTCTTGGGGCTCCTCGACTAGTGAGGTGGGACTAAACTTGCCGCACCGCACCTGCGCCAGCGCACTCACTTTAGTACTGGGTCGTGGATCCAACCGGTACTAAAGGGTGGGGGGGTGTCTGTACTACCGGTTGGAGCCACCACCCGGTACTAAAGGGGTGCCGTTCCCGCCGCTTGTCCTGGCAAAATTTGACCTTTAGTGCCGGTTGGTGGCTCCAACTGGTACTAAAGGTCATCCCTATATATACAACACTTACGAAATTTTCAGTTTCTTCTCCTCTGCTTCTTCGACCCCATCGCTGCCCTCGTCGCGTGCCGTTGGTGTCGCCGCCCCTGTCCCTGTCGACTCCGCTCCGCCCCCGTCATCGGCCCATCCCCGTCGCCGCCCCCGTCGCCGCACCGGCCCATTGCCATCCCCTCGCCTCGCCGTCGCCGTCGCCTGGACCTCGCCATTGCCGTCGCCTCGACCTCGCCCGCGATGTGAGCCCCTCTTCCCTCGGTCCTCCCACCAATCAAAGCTGCCGCGCCGCCGTAGGTGCACAGACGCGCACATACACACACACACAAAAAATTTGTTCATCTTTTGCACTAGATGTTGTAGATGCCTTAGCTATAGATGTTTTTCTGTTTTTAGTTTTTAGTTTTTTTAGTTTTTCTATTTTTTATGCAAAGGTTTTAGATGAATTAATTAATTAGATTAGATTAATGTAAAAGGTTTTAGATGAATTAATTAATTAGATACTTTTAGTTCGATGAATTTGCATATAGAATTTTGACATATGCATGCAACGACGATATCATTTTTTAAATTTGTATATAAGAAATCACAATCCAATTATTTAAAAAATGTTACGTTTGCATATAGTATTTGTTCTCGACGATGCCCGGCCCGCATCCTCGCTGTCGACCCGTTCGTGACGACGTCCTGCTTCAAAGGACCCATGTCCAGGTCTGGGCTTTGCCGGGCTGGCACTAGGAGGTTCTACCTTTAGGGGGCGCCGCTTGGTGAGGAACCCGGCCCTGGGTCCCGTCATCGACCCTGAGCTCCTTTGGTGGCGTTCGCGTGGGCCACTTTCAGTGCAGAGGGAGCCGGCCCGCCGGAGGTGGTACGTCGCCGTGTCAGGGAGGAGGAAGAGCACGTCCGTCACTACATGGCTGCTATGGACGTCAGGTTCTCCAATACCTGGCAGGTTCTTCAGGGATCTCACCCGAGCTATGATGCTGTGATGGTTCCTTCTCTTTAGGTCTCCGCCGCCCACGCCTCAGAAACCGCGAGTGAACTAGATTATTTTGTAGTATTCGATCTTTATTAGCTAGCTATTTATTTGATATATAATATTTGAGATGATGTATCCGAGATTATATATATTATTCGAGACGATGTATTCGAGATATATATATATATTATTCGATAATATTCGAGACGATGTATTCGAGATTATATTCGATGATGCATATTATATACTACGATTCAGTTTTTCCTTATTGATTGCATGTATGCACTGTAATTTGAATACTAAATTGTTTTATATTTCTTCTGGATTAGTTAAATAAAAGCTATGGCGGACAATACCAACAAAGAAGGAGAAGAGTCCCTTTTCGAGATTATACGCTCCCCTGTCCGACCAGATGATCGGAATGAAGAAGATGACGACTCCCAATATCTTAACAATACCGGGGAGGGTGATATGATATTCGATCGGTACGAGCGAATTGATGAAGTCCAGAACTATGTTTATGATGATGAAGAAAATGTTGATCTTGAAATAACAGAGTCCGGCAAGGTATATATATATAAGCAGGCATCTGGTGATCATCACATGTTTTAAATGATTTGAAGATATATTAACCAATCGATCTTTCTTCTTTCAGCCCTCCAGATCGAGCAAATCAGCTAGCAGAACAGTGCGAGGCCCGGCCAAAAAGTTGAAGCCGGGCGTAAAGTACAACATCGATGCCATCAAAACTGATGGAGAAGAAATCTTGCCTAAGAAGAATGCGAACAAGTTCGTTCGTTAGTGCGGAGTTCTTGTGAAGGACCAACTCCCGATCTCCATGCAAGAATGGAAAAAAGCCAGCAAAGCAACGTCCAGATCTTACTTGGGTCAACGACAGAGCAAAAGATCTACTTTGGGAATCTCTCATGGAACATTTCACCCTACCAGATCATTTCACAGATGCAGATGTGCAGAAAGTGAGGGCCAGTGCTCTTAGGAAGATGGCAGTTGCATTCAACAACCACAAGAAAAGTATATGGGCCAAGTACGCCGATGGAGGAAAGAAGACTCAGAATTCACAGGAACACTAGAGAAGCAAAGAGAGCACAAGCCCGATTTCGTCAAATTCAAGGAATCAGAATTATCTAAGGAATGGTCGAGAGTAAACAAGGCCAATGCTGCAAAAAAGGAGCAGTTCCATAAACTGGGGCCAGGTGGCTACGCGGTGGCAATGCCTAAGTGGGATAAGTCTGAGCAAGAGATGGTGGATGCAGCGGTCACTCCAGTTACATTGAGATGCCCCCCAGGAGCCGAGGACGAGTTACTTGTTGCACTAGAAGAGGCCCGAACAGGGGTGTTCATGCCCAATAGAGAGAACGACGAGCTTACGTGTGCCCTGGGAAATCCTGAACACCTAGGAAGAACACGAAGCAAAGGCATTGTTCCGTGGTATGAGGGGTTTGCGGACTGGAATGCCGACTACAAAAGCCATGCGAGAAGGAAGATGGAGGAGGAGAAGAAGAGGAAGCTAGAGGAGGAGCAGTGGAAGTAGGAAGCAGAACGCCTTAAAGGCCTAGAATCAAAGCACGCAGAGTTGGCACTCCAATTCCAGCGGTAGAGGCAGCAAATCGACTCACATAGCCAAGAAAGGGGGTCTCAGCAGTGGCAGCAGCTAGCGGATGATCTAGCATTGGATATCACCGTCCCATCCGTGCCGAGAAGCAGCGTGGGTTCCACCCCGGGTGAGGCATAGCTGCTGGATAGATACCCTGTGGATGACATCATGGAGAGCACTAATTGTGAGCTACACTTCAAAATGAAGAACATATCCATGAAGGTGGCAGACGCCATTGCTTATACAAAGTCCCCCGAAGCAACCTTCCATTACAACCCGATTCCAGCTGGCTATGCTCGTGTCGTGGTTGATGAATTGGTGGACCCATATTCCGAGCTAGAGCTTGATATTCCTGGAGGTGACAAGGAGCACACACTGGGAGAGGCCAAACATCGTATCATCCTATGGAGAAAGGATTGCATCATCTTTCCAAGGTCACTGACACCGCGTCAGCCGACTCCTCCTCGAAGTCCGCCACCGTGTTAGCAATCTCCCGCTCCTCCAAGTGATCATCAACCACCGCCTCAGCACAGTCCTGCTCCTTCAATCCCACCAACGCGTCAGGCAACTCCTCCTCCTCCAAGTTCGGTGATACGTCTCCAACATATCTATAATTTTTGATTGTTCCATACTATTATATTATCTGTTTTGGATGTTTAATGGGCTTTAATATGTAGTTTTATATTATTTTTGGGACTAACCTATTAACCGGAGGCCCAGTGCCAGTTGCTATTTTTTTTGCCTATTTTAGTGTTTCACAGAAAAGGAATATCAAACGGGATCCAAACGGAATGAAACCTTCAGGAGGATCTTTTTTGGAACAAACGCAATCCAGAAGACTTGGAGTGGAGGTCAAGGAAGCAACGAGGGGGCCACGACGTAGGGCGGCGCGCCCCCACCCTCGTGGGCCCCTCTTAGCTCCACCGACCTACTTCCTTCACCTATATATAATCTTATACCCTGGAAACATCTAGGGGAGACACAAAACCACTTTTCCACCACCGCAACCTTTTGTACCCGTGAGATCCCATATGGGGACCTTTTCCGCTGATCTGCCGAAGGGGGATTCCATCATGGAGGGCTTCTACATCAACACCATAGCCTCTCCGATGATGTGTGAGTAGTTTACCACAGACCTTCGGGTCCATAGTTATTAGCTAGATGGCTTATTCTCTCTCTTTAGTTCTCAATACAAAGTTCTCCTCGATGTTCTTGGAGATCTATTCGATGTAATTCTTTTTGCGGTGTGTTTGTCGAGATCTGATGAATTGTGGGTTTATGATTAAGATTATCTATGAACAATATTTGATTCTTCTCTGAATTCTTATATGCATGATTTGATATCTTTGCAGGTCTCTTCAAATTATCCATTTAGTTTGGCCTACTAGATTGATATTTCTTGCAATGGGAGAAGTGCTTAGCTTTGGGTTCAATCTTGCGGTGTCCTTTCCCAGTGACAGCAGGGGCATCAAGGCACGTATTGTATTGTTGCCATCGAGGATAAAAAGATGGGGTTTATATCATATTGCTTGAGTTTATCCCTCTACATCATGTCATCTTGCCTAATGCGTTACCCTGTTCTTATGAACTTAATACTCTAGATGCGTGCTAGATAGCGGTCGATGTGTGGAGTAATAGTAGTAGATGCAGAATCGTTTCGGTCTACTTTACACAGACGTGATGCCTATGTTCATGATCATGCCTAGATATCATCATAACTATGCGCTTTTCTATCAATTGCTCGGCAGTAATTTGTTCACCCACCGTAATATATGCTCTCTTGAGAGAAGCCACTAGTAAAACCTATGGCCCCCGGGTCTACTTTACATCATATAAGTTTCCGATCTACAATTCTAGTTTACTATTTATTTTGCAATCTTTACTTTTCAATCTATACAAAAAAATACAAAAAATATTTATCTTATTATCTTTATCATATCTCACTTTTTCAAGTGGTTTTTAAGGGATTGACAACCCCTTTATCGCGTTGGTTGCAAGTTTCTTGTTTGTTTGTGCAGGTACTAGGCGACTTGCGTGTAGTCTCCTACTGGATTGATACCTTGGTTCTCAAAAACTGAGGGAAATACTTACGCTACTTTGCTGTATCACCCTTTCCTCTTCAAGGGAAAACCAATGCATGCTCGAGAGGTAGCAATAAGGATTTCTGGCGCCGTTGCCAGGGAGAGTTGCACCAAGTCAAGTCAAGATTTGATCTCCCATCAACTAGCCATTTCTGGCGCCATTGCCGGGGAGATGTACACTCAAGCCAATACATACCAAGTACCCATCACAAACTCTTATCCCTCGCACCATTTGCCTCTCGTTTTCCTCTCCCCCACTTCACCCTTGCCGTTTTATTCGCCTCTTTCCCGTTTTCCTTTCTTTCACCATGGCCGAATCGAAAAGAGGTAAGGGTTCTCTCCCAAGTTCTAGTACTTTGGATAGACCCTGTATCCTTTCTAACCTCATAAATAATGATGCTATGGAAAGACCTACCGGGGTTATCAATGAGAGTTTGGATAATTTCGATGAAGATGATCCTGGAATTTTTCGTTATTTGCTTGATGAGTCTTTGAAGGACGCTTGGGATAGGTTATTAAGGAGCCGAGCTAGCTATGTGCCCCAATATCAAATTGAGATATACCTAAAAAGCTTTTATGTTGGCTCACCCTCTTCATTCAAGCAAATTTTAGATTCTATTTTTGAAGAAGGTTTTCTTGAGGGGGATGCCATAGATACCTATGAAAAGATGAAAACTATATTTGAGCACTCCATGAGTGAGAGGGTTGAACCCAGCTCTCTTTTGTGCTTTTATCAAAATGAAATTATCAAAGAGATGAAGGCTAGCTTAGATGCAAATTTTCATAGCGTGCTTAATCTTTCTTCCACCATTAATGGCCGTGTGCTTTCTTAAAATTGAAAGATAAATGCTATAGATAAGAATTTTTCTCTTTTCTTTCCCAACACCAAAGATGACAATACCTAGATCTATTCTTGTTTTTATGCCTAGCTAGGGGCGTTAAACGATAGCGCTTGTTGGGAGGCAACGCAATTTTATTTTTGTTCCTTGCTTTTTTTCCTATTTAGTAATAAATAAATCATATATCCTATGTTATCATTGTGTTTTTTATGGTTTAATTAGTGATTGATCCAAGTAAAGCCTTGAGGATCTTCTTGGATGATTGTCGTTTGATCTTGCTGAAAAAACAGAAAGTATGCACTCACGAGAATAATTTTCGTTTTTTACCAGTGAGCGATAAAATACCAATTCCAACTGCAGTGGATAACTATAAAAATTATTTAGTTTTATAGTATTACCTAATTTCTCAGGATTTTTTGTGTTACAGAAGTATTCTAAACCTACAGATTTCTACAGACTGTTCTATTTTTGACAGATTCTGTTTTTTGTGTGTTGTTTGCTTATTTTGATGAATCTATGGCTAGTATCTGGGGGTATGAACCATAGAGAAGTTGGAATATAGTAGGTTTAACACCAATATAAATAAAGAATGAGTTAATTACATTACCTTAAAGTGGTGGTTTGCTTTCTTATACTAATGGAGCTCATGAGATTTTCTGTTGAGTTTAGTGTTGTGAAGTTTTCAAGTTTTTGGGTAATTATTTGATAGATTTTGGAATAAGGACTGGCAAGAGCCTAAGCTTGGGGATTCCCAAGGCACCCCAAGTTAAAATTCAAGGACAACCAAAAGCCTAATATTGGGGATGCCCCGGAAGGCATCCCCTCTTTCGTCTTCGTCTATCGGTAACTTTACTTGAGGCTATATTTTTATTCATCACATGATATGTGTTTTGCTTGGAGCGTCTTATATGATTTGAGTCTTTGCCTTTTAGTTTACCACAATCATCCTTGCTTTACACACCCTTTTGGAGATACACACATGAATTGGAATTTATTAGAATACTCTATGTGCTTCACCTATATCTTTTGAGCTAGATAATTTTGCTCTAGTGCTTCACTTATATCTTTTTAGAGCACGATGGTGGTTTTATTTTATAGAAATTACTGATCTCTCATGCTTCACTTATATTATTTTGAGAGTCCTTTAGAACAGCATGGTAATTTTCTTTGGTTATGAAATTAGTCCTAATATGATAGGCATCTAAGATGGGTATAATAAAAACTTTCATATAAAGTTCATTGAATACTATGAGAAGTTTGATACTTGATGATTGTTTTGAGATATGAAGATGGTAATATTAAAGTCATGCTAGTTGAGTAGTTGTGAATTTGAGAGATATGCTTTATTTATTGATTGTCTTCCTTATGAGTGGTGGTCAGGGACGAGCGATGTTCTTTTCCTACCAATCTATACCCCATAGGAGCATGCACGTAGTACTTTGTTTCGATAACTAATAGATTTTTGCAATAAGTATGTGGGTTCTTTATGACTAATGTTGAGTCCATGGATTATATGCACTCTCACCCCTCCACCATTGCTAGCCTCTCTAGTACCACACAACTTTCGCCGGTACCATAAACCCACCATATACCTTCCTCAAAACAGCCAGCATACCTACCTATTATGGCATTTCCATAGCCATTATGAGATATATTGCCATGAAACTTTCCACCGTTCCATTTATTATGACACGCTTCATCATTGTCATATTGCTTTGCATGATCATGTAGTTGACATCATATTTGTGGCAAAGCCACCGTTCATAATTTTAGACATGTCACTCTTGATTCATTGCACATACTGGTACATCGCCGGAGGCATTCACATAGAGTGATATTTTGTTCTAAGTATCGAGTTGTAATTCTTGAGTTGTAAGTAAATAAAAGTGTGATGATATTCATTATTAGAGCATTGTCCCATGTGAGGAAAGGATGATGGAGACTATGATTCCCTCACAAGTCGGGATGAGATTCTGGACGAAAAAAGAGACCATAAAAAGGATAAAAAGTCCCAAATAAAAAAATGAGAGAAAAAGAGAGAAGGGGCAATGCTACTATCCTTTTTCCACACTTGTTCTTCAAAGTAGCACCATGATCTTCATGATAGAGAGTCTCCTATTTTGTCACTTTCATATACTAGTGGGAATTTTTCATTATAGAACTTGGCTTGTATATTACAATGATGGACTTCCTCAAAATGCCCTAGGTCTTCATGAGCAAGCGAGTTGGATGCACACCCACTTAATTTCTTTTGTTGAGCTTTCATACACTTATAGCTCTAGTGCATCTGTTGCATGGCAATCCCTACTCACTCACATTGATATATATTGATGGGCATCTCCATAGCCCGTTGATACGCCTAGTTGATGTGAGACTATCTTCTCCTTTTTGTCTTCTCCACAACCACCATTCTATTCCACCTATAGTGCTATGTCCACCAGTTGAAAAAGGGTCAAACATGAAGCACATTAGTGCCGGTTTGAATTTGAGCCGGCACTAATGTGTGCATTAGTGCCGGTTCCAATGGCTAGCCGGCCGCTCTCATTAGTACCGGTTCGTGGCAAACCTTTAGCACCGGTTCGTGCCACGAACCGGTACTAAAGTGAGTGGTGGCAGGATGTTGTCAGTCCGGGGCCCCTCCAGCACCTTTAGTACCAGGTCATATCACGAACCGGTACTAAAGGTCGTCCTACATAGACCCTTCGTCCACCCGAGCTCGCTCTGTTCTTCCCCTTTCCCCTCTCCTCTCTGTTCTTTTCCCTCTTCCTCTCAAGCTCATCACACATTTTGCCCAAAATTTGTCAAGATTTGAAGGCCCCCATCCATTCAAATGACCACAAAGGTTAGCAACTTTGTCCTTTCATCTCTCATTGCTAGATTAGCTCGTGCAATGCTTTATATAGTGATTGATTTTTGAGTTTAGTAATTTGGGAGGAATTATATATATGTGCTAGTATTTGATTTATATGCAATTTGAGGTCAAAAATAACACTTAGTTTGCATATGTAGGTGTGGTTTACTTAGTACCTTCTAAATCTCTGTCGTAAGCACCATCGATCGCTCGCAATGTCCCGTTGCCGGCACCACCTTGTGGTGAGCCTCTTGTTCATGAAGTTTTATATAAAAAATTGATGTTTGTGTGATTTGGATATATAGTTACTCGTATAATTATATTACCCATATGTTGTTTGTTATACATAGTGCCATGGTTTTGATATCCGTCCCCATCGGCCCTCGTCCGAGTTATGATCCGGATGTGGTATATTCTCTTTAAAACTATTCATTGCATTTCGTGTTTATGACAAATTATGCCCATCAAGTTGACATAGATATTTGTATGTAGGAGGTAGTTGAACCGGAAATTCCAACCGACCCTATTGTCGAGAGGTTAAATTTAGTTGAAACAGAAAACGAGGATTTGAAGGAAAAATTGAAAAGAATTGAGGGGGAGAAGATGGAATTGGAGTTGCATGTTGCCGATGTCGTCGATGATCACAAGATTAAGATGGAGAAAATGCGCTTGAAGATTAGAAAGATTAGAAAATATGCCATTCATAGTGAGGCTTGGTATCATTATGCTGTTGGATCAATTGTTACCTTAGTTGCGATCTTGATCGCATTTGTTGTTGCATTTAAATTCTTTAGATAGAGAGTTATTTGTTAGTTGCATTTAAGTGTTGTATGATCTTTATGTATGAACTTTATGTATTGTATTAATTTGGTGTTTTCGGTGCTCTGTATTGAAGATGAGCCGACAATGGATGTACGATGACCAATGCTCTCCCGAGTTCATTAATGGCATGCGTACTTTTCTTCTTGCGGTTGAGGCAAACAAGCGGGCGGATGGTTTTATGCCTTGTCCATGTGCTGGCTGTAAGAATGGTCACAATTACTCTACGTCAAGAACCATTCACGTCCACCTGTTTGAGTCCGGTTTCATGCCCTACTATAATGTTTGGACCAAGCATGGAGAAAGAGGGGTTATGATGGAAGACAATGAAGAAGAAGAGGACGACGACAGCTATCCTGGCCATGGGTTCCCTGAATACGATGATACAACAATGAGGGAAGAAGCTGAGCCGGTAATGCGGGAAGAAGCTGAGCCGGCAATGCGGGAAGAAGCTGAAGAAGAGGCATCAGATGAGCCCGTTGATGATCTAGGTCGGGCCATTGCCGATGCAAAGAGAAACTGCACAAGTGATTTGGAGAAGAAGAAGTTGCAGCGCATGTTAGAGGATCACAAAAAAATGTTGTACCCGAATTGCGTAGGTGACAAGAAAAAGCTGGGCACCACACTGGAATTGCTACAATGGAAGGCAGAGAATGGTGTATCTGACAAGGGATTTGGAAAGTTGCTGGTAATGATAAAGAATATGCTTCCAAAGGACAACGAATTGCCCGAGAGTACGTACGAAGCAAAGAAGGCTGTCTGCACTCTAGGGTTAGAGGTGCAGAAGATACATACATGCCCTAATGATTGCATCCTGTACCGCGATGAGTACAAGGATTTGAACGCTTGCCCAGTATGCGGTGCATTGCGCTATAAGATCAGCTGCGATGACCCTGGTGATGTCGAGGGCGAGCGCCCCAGGAAGAAGATTCCTGCCAAGGTGATGTGGTATGCTCCTATAATACCACGGTTGAAAAGTTTGTTCCAAAACAAAGAGCATGCCAAGGCGATGCGATGGCACAGAGAAGACCGTAAGAAAGACGGAAAGTTGAGAGTACCCGCTGACGGGTCGCAGTGGAGAAAAATTGAAAGAAAGTATGGGAAGGAGTTTGCAGATGACGCAAGGGACGTATGGTTTGGTCTAAGCGCAGATGGCATTAATCCTTTTGGGGAGCAGAGCAGCAACCATAGCACCTGGCCTGTGACTCTATGTTTGTATAACCTTCCTCCTTGGTTGTGCATGAAGCGGAAGTTCATTATGATGCCAGTGCTCATCCAAGGCCCTAAGCAACCCGACAATGACATTGATGTGTACCTAAGGCCATTAGTTGAAGAACTCTTACAACTGTGGATTGGAACAGGTGTACGTGCATGGGATGAGCACCTGGGGGAAGAATTTGACCTAAAGGAGTTGCTGTTCATGACCATCAATGATTGGCCTGCTCTCAGTAACCTTTCAGGACAGACAAACAAGGGATACCGCGCATGCACGCACTATTTGGATGATACCGACAGTATATATTTGGCTAATTGTAAGAAGAATGTGTACCTGGGACATCGTCGATTTCTTAAGAGCAGGCATCCGGTAAGAAAGAAAGGCAAGCATTTCAAAGGTGAGGCCGATCACCGGACAAAGCCTCGCCACCGTACTGGTGCTGATGTACATGATATGGTCAAGGATTTGAAGGTGGTCTTTGGAAAGGGTCCTGTTGGACAACCTGTTCCGAATGACGCTGACGGACGCGCACCCATGTGGAAGAAGAAATCTATATTTTGGGACCTGCCCTATTGGAAAGACCTAGAGGTCCGCTCCGCAATCGACGTGATGCACATGACGAAGAATCTTTGTGTGACCCTGCTTGGCTTCTTGGGCGTGTATGGGAAGACAAAAGATACACCTGAGGCACGGGAGGACCATCAACGTATGCACGGAAAAGACGGCATACATCAGGGTCATGCAAGCTATGCTCTTACCAAAGAAGAGAAGGAAATCTTCTTTGAATGCCTGCTCAGTATTAAGGTACCATCTGGCTTCTCGTCGAATATAAAGGGAATAATAAACATGGCAGAGAAAAAGTTCCAGAACCTAAAGTCTCATGACTGCCACGTGATTATGACGCAACTGCTTCTGGTTGCATTGAGGGGGCTTCTACCAGAAAATGTTCGATTAGCCATTGTGAAGCTATGTGCATTCCTCAATGCAATCTCTCAGAAGGTAATCGATCCAAAAATCATACCAAGGTTTGAGAATGATTTGGTGCAATGTCTTTTCAGTTTCGAGTTGGTGTTCCCACCATCCTTCTTCAACATCATGACGCACGTCCTAGTTCACCTATGTGAAGAGATTAACGTTTTGGGTCCTGTATTTCTACACAATATGTTCCCCTTTGAGAGGTTCATGGGAGTTTTAAAGAAATATGTTCATAACCGTGCTAGGCTAGAAGGAAGCATCTCCAAGGGCCATGAAAATGAGGAGGTCATTGATTTTTGTATTGACTTTATTCCTGACCTTAAGCCGATTGGTATTCCTGAATCGCGGCATAAGGGCAGACTGGATGGAAAAGACACGCTAGGAGGGGAACAAATAATATCTATGAACGGACATTCTCTCACTGAAGCACACTACACAGTTCTACAGAATTCTGCCTTGGTGGCTCTGTATATGGATGAACACAAGAATTTGCTACGCTCCAAACACCCGGAGCGGTCTGATGACTGGATTACACGTGAACAAACCAGGAGTTTCGCCAGCTGGTTGCAGACATGTACCATGCATGATGCCTCTATTGAAGATGACCTGTACTTGCTGTCCCAGTTACCATCTTTGAATATAATGACTTTCAAAGGGTACGAGATAAATGGTAATACATTTTACACGATCGCCCAAGATAAGAAGAGCACCAACCAAAATAGTGGTGTCCACTTTGATGCAGAAACCAAGACAGGAAAGGAAACATCTTATGGTTATATACAGGACATATGAGAACTTGACTATCGACGTGGTTTTAAGGTCCCTTTGTTTCGGTGCAAATGGGTCAATATGACACGAGGCGGGGTAACGGAAGACCCGCAGTACGGAATGACAATAGTGGATCTCAACAATCTTGCATATGCAGACGAACCATTCGTCCTAGCCAATGATGTGGCACAGGTTTTCTATGTGAAGGACATGTCTACCAAGCCAAGAAAAAGAAAAGATAAGGAAGCGAATGCATCGTACGATGAGCCAAAGCGGCACCTAGTTCTTTCTGGGAAGAGAAACATCGTGGGAGTGGATGACAAGACAGACATGTCAGAAGATTATGAAAAGCTTGATGAAATTGCTCCATTCACAGTGAATATTGACCCGAGCATCCAGTTAAATGATGAAGATTTTCCATGGCTACGGCGCAAAGGGACACACGCGAAGAAAAAGTTTCATACCCAATGATCTGGGATGTGATCGACTTCACTATCATCACTTTCTTCTGTGTTTCACACCCAGGAGGGAATCTCTGTAATAGTTAGGGTAGCTAGTTATGTGTTTTGGCATTTGAAACGCGAAGAAATTTTATGTGCAAGCAAATTCTTTCATGCATTTCCTGATTTTTTCAGCTAAATGACCCTGAAATTGAAAAGCATTTCAAATGAACTCAGAAAAGGTTGAAAGTTGGCATGGTACCATAATTTCACCCACATAGCATGTGCAAAAAAGTAGAGAGGGTTACCGCAAAAACTGGATGCATTCCGTGTACAAAATGGACAATCTCTTTCGAAGTATCAGGGTTTCGGACGAAAACTCATCCGTTACAAAGGCATTTCATTTTTTAAATAACCTAAGCATTACCAAATTGAATATAATGATAAAACACACTAATATTAAACATAACAAAAAAGAATCACTAAAAAATCTATTTTCAAAGTTAAGTTATTCACAAACTAGTGATTCACACAAATTTCAAATAATTCAAAATTTAAACTATTCAAATTTGTAAACTACCGGTACTAACATAAAGTTTGTAATTTTTTGTACCTAAAGCAAAAATATTCACAAAGAAACTCTAAATACAGCAAAAAACAACTCTAAAATAAATAAAACAAAAATAAATAAAGCAAAAAATAAGAAAAAAGCCCACCTACTGGGCCACAGCGGCCTGCATACGACTAGAAACCCAAATTCTAGTTGGGCCAGGATGCAGGCCCGCTAGCTAGTAGGCCCAACAGGGCATCGCAGAAGAGGTAGGCCCAGAAGGCCTGCTTAAGAGAGGAGCTCGAGATAGCAGCGACGGCGGGGCTTATAAGCAGGTGCGAGTGCCCCTCGGCTAGCGAGGTGGGACTAAACTTTTGCACCCCTCGCCTGGCAGCGCACACTCTTTAGTACCGGGTCGTGGCTCCAACCGGTACTAAAGGGGGGGGGGCTTTAGTACCGGTTGGTGCCACGATCCGGTACTAAAGGGGGTGCGGTTCCCGCCGCTTCGCCTGGCCAAAACAGACCTTTAGTACCGCTTGGTGGCTCCAACCGGTACTAAAGGTGGGTTGTATATAAGAAAACACTTCAAAAAAAATTGTAGGTTTCCCATCTCTTCCTACTTCTTTCTCCTCTGCCCCATCGCCACCACCCCTCGTCGCCGCCCCCGTCGCCGTCCCCGTCCCCGTCGCCGCGCTGCGCCCCGCCACGTCCTCCTGTCGTCCCCGCCCGGCCCGTCCTCCCATCGTCCCTGCCCGGCCCATCCCCGTCGTCGCCGCCCCGTCCCCGTCGTCTCCGCCCCGTCTCCGTCTCCGTTTCCGTCCCCGACCCCATCGCCGCCCACCGTCGTCGCGCCTCGCCGGTGAGTTCCTGGCCCGGCCACCAACCACACACACACACACACATTGTTATAGAATTGTTAGCAATCTTTCTGTTTTTTAGTTATAGAATTATTAGAAATGTTAGTTTTAGTTATAGAAATGTTAGTTATATAGAAATATTAGAAATGTTAGTTATATAGAAATGTTAGTTATATTAGAAATGTTAGTTATATAGAAATGTTAGTTATATAGAAATGTTTTTTAGTTATAGAAATATTAGAAATGTTAGTTCTAGTTATAGAAATATTAGAAATGTTAGTTTTAGTTATAAAATTTAGAATTTGCATATATGAAATCACAATCCATCATTTAAAAAATGTTACTTTACTTTTGCGGCATATAGTATTTGTTGTCGACGATGCCCGGCCCGCATCCTCGCCGTCGACCCGTTCGCGACGACGGCCTGCTTCAGAGGACCCATGTCCGGGACTGGGCTCCGCCGGGCTAGCACTGGTAGGTGCTACCTTCAGGGGCGCGGCGCTTGGTGAGGAGCCCGGCCCCGGGTCCCATCGTCGACCCTCATCTCCTTTGGTGGCGTTCGCGTGGGCCACTTTCGGTGCGGAGGGAGCCGGTCCCGCCGGAGGTGGTACGTCGCCGTGTCAGGGAGGAGGACGAGCACGTCCATCGCTACATGGCTGCTATGGATGTCAGGTTCTCCAATACCTTGCAGGTTCTTTTGGGAGATCACCCGAGCTATGATCTAGTGATGGTTCCTTCTCTTTGGGTGTCCACCGCCCGCACCTCAGGAACCGCGAGTGGCCTAGATTACTCTATAGTATTCGATCTTTATTAGCTTGCTTGCTAGCTAGCTAGTGATGTATTCGATATTATATCTATTATTCGAGACAATGTATTCGAGATTATATCTATTATTGAGATGATGTATTCTAGATTATATCTATTATTCGAGACGACGTATTTGAGATTATATTCGATGATGCTTATTATGTACTATGATTGATTCAGTTTTTCCTTATTAATTGATTGCATCCATGTATTGTAATTTGAATATATTTCTTTTGGATTAGTTAAACAAAACCTATGGCAGACAATACCAGCAGAGAGGGAGAAGAGGCCCTGTTCAATATCATACGCAATCCTTGCGGGCTAGATGATGATCAGAATGAAGAAGATTATGACGGCTCCGAATATCTAAACAACACCGGGGAGGGTGATATGATATTCGATCGCGACGACCGAATTGATGAAGTCATGAACTATGAACATGACGAAGAAAATGTTGATCTTGAAACAACAAAGACCGGCGAGGTATATATATTTATATAAGCAGGCATCTGGTGATCATCACATGTTTTAAATGACTTGAAGATATATTAACGAATCGATCTTTCTTCTCTCAGCCATCCGGATCGAGCAAATGTTCAGGCAACAGGAAACGAGGCCCGAAAAAAAGTTGAAGGAGGGTGTAAAGTACAATATCGAGGCCATCAAACCTAATGGCGAACCATTAGCGCCTAAGAAGATTGCGGACAAGTTCATTCGTCAGTGCGGAGTTCTTGTGAAGGACCAACTCCCAATCTCCGTTCATGAATGGAGAGAGCCAGCAAAGCCACGTCCAGGAGTTACTTTTGTCGACGACAGACAAAAACTTCTGCTTTGGGAAATGCTCATGGAACATTTCACCCTACCAGATCATTTCATAGATGCAGATGTGGAGAAATTCAAGGACGCTGCTCTTAGAAGATGGCGGTTGCATTCAAAAACCACAAGATTCGTGAATGGGCCAAGTACGTCAAGGGAGGAAGGAAGACTCCAGTATTCGAGGGAACACTAGAGAAGAAAAGTGCTCATTGGGATGATTTCATGAAATTCAAGGATTCGGAATTATCTAAGGAATGGTCGAGAATAAACAAGGCCAATGCCACAAAAAGGATAAGTTCCATAAGCTGGGGCCAGGTGGCTATGCGGTGGGAATGCCTAAGTGGGATAAGTCTGAGAAAGAGATGCTGGATGCAGGTGTCACTCCAGAAACATTGAGCTGGCCCCCCAGGTGCAGGACTTGGTTCTATGCGCATGGGGGGGAGTTGGACCCGAAGACAGGCAAAGTTTCGAAGAAGGCATGTCTGGGCGGAGCCGAAGATAAGCTACTTGTTGCAATAGAAGAGGCTCGATCGGGGGTGTTCGAGCCCAACAGAGAGAACGATGAGCTTACGCGTGCCCTGGGAAATCTTGAACACCTGGGAAGAACATGAGGCATGGGCGCTATGCCATGGTATGAGGTGTTTTCGGACTGGAACACCGACTACAGAACCCGTGCGAGAAAGAAGATTGCGGAGGAGAAGAAGAGGAAGATGGAGGAGGAGCAGAGGAAGCTAGACTATGAATGCCTTCAAGGCCTAGAATCAGCGCACACAGACTTGGCAGTCAAATTCCAGCGGCAGCAGGAGCAGATCGACTCACTTAGCCAGCAAAGGGGGTCTCAGCAGCTAGCGGATGATCCACCATTGGATAGCACCGTCCCATCCATGCCGAGAAGCAGCGTGGGTTCCACCCCGGGCGACACATTGCTGGATAGCTACCCAGTGGATGACATCATGGAGAACACTAACTGCGAGCTACACTTCAAAATGAAGAACATATCCATGAAGGTGGCGAACGCCCTTGCTTTTACAAATCCCCCTGAGGCAACCTTCCATTGCAACCCGATTCTAGCGGGCTATGCTCGTGTCTTGGTTGATGAGGTGGTGGACCAATATTCGGGGCTAGAGCTTGACATTTCTGGAGGTGACGATGAGCACACACCGGGAGAGGCCAACCATCGTATCGTCCTATGGAGAAAGGATTGCATCATCTTTCGAAGGCCACCGACACCGCGTCATCCGACTCCTCGTCGAAGTCCGCCACCGAGTCAGCAAACTCCTGCTCCTCCAAGTCCACCAACGCGTCAGGCCACTCCTCCTCCAAGTCCGGCACAGCTCAGGCCACTCCTCCTCCTCCAAGTCCGGCAAAGCGTCAGGCCACTCCTCCTCCAAGTCCGGCACAGCTTTAGGCCACTCCTCCTCCTCCAACTCAGCCACATCAGCCGTCTTCGCCGCCTCAACAATCACAGAAGAGAGCCGCCTCAGCTTGGTGCATAGCGGTACAAGTCGAGGTAGTACTGGAGGTACAGGTGAAGGCAAGCGATTTCAATATGGTCCAAGCCTCGCGCCTCTTCCGCAGAGGCCTTATGACAAGTCCGAGGAGGAAAACGTAGCCATATCGAAGGCCGAGGTGGAAGCCCATTTTGCACCGAAACCGCCATCACCGCCAAGGGAGAAAGTGCCTGTGGAAAAGATTGACCACTTCATTCGTATGGCTAGAGCACCAGCTCCCAAGCCTGTTGACACAGACTATGAGCGCCACATCAAGAAGTTAAATCGAGCACGTTTGCAGAAAGAGGCGAGCTCGAGCTCGAGCAAATCAGCTGACAAAAGGAGCGGTAAAACCGTTCCCCAGCTGGGAGAACAGGCGGCGCAATCAATCCCCCCGCTTGTTGTGCCAACAACACATGAGAGTAGGCGCGCCCAATATTATTGTGGGCAAACCATTAACATTCCAGGGGTGGGCAATGTGGTAATAATCGAGGAGCATATTGCGCAGGCTGAAACGATCGGGATCACTGTTGGACAACTCCTCGATATCGAGCCCATGTCTCTGACTAGAGAGGAGGAAATAAAATGGAAATATGTCCGAGGCCAACCTTTGGTCGAGCCAGACGAGGTCAAGAACCTCCCAATGAGAATGTATGAATTGCATCGATGGTACATGGACATTACCAAGATTTCCAATCGAGAGTCCCTCATGGTGAATGTCAAGGAGGAGCATTACTACCATGAGAAAGCTCTGGCCGTTGAGTATTCAGAACTGTTTTAGTTATACAATCAAGACGCACTCGACAAATCTATCGTTAATTGCTATTGTCTGTAAGTGATTTCTTTCTGTAATTTAAGTCTCAAGCTAGCTGTAGTGATCATTTTGATCAATCATTACCTGTAATTATCCTCACTATATTCTTTTCTGTGGTATTATGCAGGATGAAGATTTATGAAATGAAAAAAGGTGGACGCTATGGCATTGGGTTCGTTGACCCAAATACCATTAATGAATACACATGGAAATTAGATCCATATTACGAAAAAACTATAGAGGAAAGCATGCTAGAGTTCTTCAAGTGCCTCAAATACAATGGAGATATACTACTTCCTTACAACTTCGAGTGAGTCACACTGTCTTGTACTACAAATTCTGTTTTTTCCTACTAGCTAGCTACATGTTTTTGCTTACATATGCCCGCTTAATTAAGACATGCAAACATGTGTGCATGCAAATTTCACTAGATCTTGTTAATCATTAAAGTTGATGAAGGAACAGTTGAAGTACTAGACTCACTACTTAAGAAAGCAAGTGACTACACCATTGTGAAGGGGATAGTCAACAGGTAATTTCAATCATTATTAACTATATCTCGCCCTATTTAATTAGTTCTTCATTTCCTGATAACAACTATTTAATAACCTATTTATTCATTTTCTTTGTCGGCGGGCAGGGCTTGGGAAAAGTTCATCAGGGCCACTCTAGGCCCATGGAAACAAGATCTGAAATGGTATCGACCCCAGGTAAGTAATTCAGTAGTACTAGCTAGCTGCCATATCTTTAATTATCATGCTTGATTTATTATTATCTGATCAAATTCCATTCTCGTAAAGGCCCTGAAGCAAGCACTGGGGAATAATCTGTGTGCATACTACGTTTGCAAGAACATTCGCATGATGGCGTCCGAAAGGAGCAAATCTCAAAGACAGGAGTGGGTACGTTTTTCAGAACACTATTCACAATTTTTACACCATTATCGATATCTAGTCACACAACTAATACACATGCATATTGATCCCCTTCTTAACAGTTCAAAGAGGTGCCGGAGCAGCTCCTACCAACGGAGCGCATATAAGCAATTCAAGAGGAAATAGCGGGATTTTTGCTCGACCAGGTCATAGATCCCAAAGGAGAATACTATTACCCGCTACCACCCCCATGAACCACTTCCAATTGTATCGTACTTCGAAGGCACCAATTAGGCTAATGCCACTGGCTCCGAAGGCACCAATTAGGAGAAATTATATATATATATATATATATATATGCATGTGTGTATATATGTGTGAATTAATTAATGGTGGTTGTGAGATATTCGATGATATATATGATCGGTTCTAAAGGGGGGGGGGCTTTAGTGCCTACACTTCAGCGCCGGTTACCAAACCGGCACTAAAGGGCCTTACGAACCGGTGCTATTGCCCGGTTCTGCACTAGTGGTCCATGGCTCACGCTCATGTATTGCGTGAAGATTGAAAAAGTTTGAGAACATCAAAAGTTTGAAACAATTTCTTGGCTTATCATTAGGGTTGTGCAAGATTTAAATATTTTGTGTGATGAAGATAGAGCATAGCCAGACTATATGATTTTGTAGGGATAACTTTCTTTGGCCATGTTATTTTGAGAAGACATGATTACTTTGTTAGTATGCTTGAAGTATTATTATTTTATGTCAATATTAAACTTTTGTCTTGATTCTTTCGGATCTGAATATTCAAGCCACCATAAAGAAAATTACATTGAAAATTATGTTAGGTAGCATTCCACATCAAAAATTCTGTTTTTTCTCATTTACCTACTCGAGGACGAGCATGAATTAAGCTTGGGGATGCTGATACGTCCCCAACGTATCTATAATTTTTGATTGTTCCATGCTATTATATTATCTGTTTTGAATGTTTAATGGGCTTTAATATGCACTTTTATATTATTTTTGGGACTAACCTATTAGCCAGAGGCCCAATGCTAGTTGCTGTTTTTGCCTATTTTAGTGTTTCGCAGAAAAGGAATATCAAACGGAATGAAACCTTCGCGAGGATCTTTTTTGGAACAAACGCAATCCAGGAGACTTGGAGTGGAGGTCGAGGAAGCAACCAGGCGGCCATGAGGTAGGGCGGCGCGCCTAGGGGGGCCAGGCGCTCCCCCACCCTGGTGGGCCCCTCATAGCTCCACCGACCTACTTCCTTCGCCTATATATACCCATATACCCTTAAAACATCCAGGAGCACCACAAAACCCTATTTCCACCGCCGCAACCTTTTGTACCCGTGAGATCCCATCTTGGGGCCTTTTCCGGCGCTCCGCCGGAGGGGGATTCGATCACGGAGGGCTTCTACATCAACACCATAGCCTCTCCGATGATGTGTGAGTAGTTTCCCACAGACCTTCGGGTCCATAGTTATTAGCTAGATGGCTTCTTCTCTCTCTTTGGATCTCAATACAAAGTTCTCCTCGATTCTCTTGGAGATCTATTGGATGTCATTCTTTTTGCGGTGTGTTTGTCGAGATTCGATGAATTGTGGATTTATGACCAAGATTATCTATGAACAATATTTGGTTCTTCTCTGAATTCTTATATGCATGATTTAAATATCTTTGCAAGTCTCTTCGAATTATCAGTTTGGTTTGGCCTACTAGATTGATCGTTCTTGCAATGGAAGAAGTGTTTAGCTTTGGGTTCAATCTTGCGGTGTCCTTTCCCAGTGACAGCAGGGGCAGCAAGGCATGTATTGTATTGTTGCCATCGAGGATAAAGAGATGGGGTTTATATCATATTGCTTGAGTTTATCCCTTTACATCATGTCATCTTCCCTAATGTGTTACTCTGTTCTTATGAACTTAATACTCTAGATGCATGCTGGATAGCGGTCGATGTGTGGAGTAATAGTAGTAAATGCAGAATCGTTTCGGTCTACTTGTCACGGACGTGATGCCTATATACATGATCATGCCTAGATATTCTCATAACTATTCACTTTTCTATCAATTGCTCGACAGTAATTTGTTCACCCACCGTAGATTATGCTATCTTGAGAGAAGCCACTAGTGAAACCTATGGCCCCCGGGTCTATTCTCCATTATATTATTTTCCTGTCAACTAGCTATTTCTATCGCAATTTATTTTGCAATCTTTACTTTTCAATCTATACAACAAAAGTACCAAAAATATTTATCTTATTATCTTTATCATATCTCACTTTTGCAAGTGGCCGTGAAGGGACTGACAACCCCTTTATCGCGTTGATTGCAAGGTTCTTGATTGTTTGTGCAGGTACGAGGGACTTGCGTGTAGTCTCCTACTGGATTGATACCTTGGTTCTCAAAAACCGAGGGAAATACTTAAGCTACTTTGCCGCATCACCCTTTCCTCTTCAAGGGAAAACCAACGCATTCTCAATAGGTACCAATTCCTACATATTCAATGAAGACAATGTCAAGGATTCAGTCAATACCGTATGCAATTCCCTTTACCAGGCGATATGTTACTTTTCCAAGATTCGATCGTTGGTATCTCCATAGTCGACTAAACTCATTCCATAATACAAGATCTCGTGACTAAACTCATTAGTCACCTGAAGCTTCTTATGATGTTGTATTATCGAGAGGGCCGAGAGATATCTCTCCGTCACACGGAGCAACAAATCCCAGTCTCGATCCATGAAACGCAACAGACGCCATCGGATATACCTGTAGATCACCTTTATGATCACCAAGTTATGATGTGACGTTTGATAGCACACAAGGCATCCCTCCGGTATCCGGAAGTGGCATGATCTCAAGGTCGAAGGAACAGATACTTGACATGAAGAAAGCTATAGCAAATAACTTAAACGATCTGATGCTAAGCTTACGGTTGGGTCTTTCCATCACATCATTATCCTAATGATGTGATCCCATTATCAAATGACAACTCATGTCCATGGTTAGGAAACCTTAACCATCTTTGATCAACGAGCTAGTCTAGTAGAGGTTTACTAGGGAAACTGTGTAGTTTATGTATTCACACATGTATTTAAGTTTCCGGTCAATACAATTCTAGCATGAATAATAAAAATTTATCATGAACGGGAAATATGATGATAACTATTTTATCATTGCCTCTTGGGCATATTTCCTACAAGAAGCTCGCATTACCTACAATCGGGAGGGTAAAAAAGCACGGCAAGGGAGAGAGAATACTTTATCGAAAACATATGGGCGGGCCACTCTCATTAGTACCGGTTCATTGCGAACCTTTAGCATCGGTTCATGTCACGAATCAGTGCTAAAGAGAGTGGTGGCAGGATGTTGTCAGACTGGGGCCCCTCCAACACCTTTAGTACTGGTTCGTGCCATGAACTGGTAGTAAAGGTCGTCCTATATAAACCCTTCGTCCAACCATGATCGAGCTCGCTCTGTTTTCCCCCTTTCCCCTTTCCTCTCTGTTCTTCCCCTCCTCCTCGAGCTCATCACACATTTTGCCCAAAATTTGTCAAGATTTGAAGGCCCCCATCCATTCAAGTGATCAGAGAGGTAAGCAACTTTGTCCTTTCATCTCTCATTGCTAGATTAGCTCTTGCAATGCTTTATACAGTGATTAATTTGTGGGTTTTAGCAATTTGGGAGGAATTATATGTGGTAGTTTATTTTATTTATATGCAATTTGAGCTCAAAATAACTCTTAGTTTGCATATGTAGGTTTGGTTTACTTAGTGCCTTCCCGTCTCCGTCCTAACCACCGTCGATCGTCCGCACTGTCCCGTCACCGGCACCACGTTCTTATGGTGAGCCTCTTGTTCTTATCTTTTTTTATAAAAAAAATCATGTTTGTGTGATTTAGATATATAGTTACTTGTATAATTATCTTACCCGTACGTTGTTTGTTATTCATAGTGCCATGGTTTTGATATTCGTCCCCGTCGGCCCTCGTCCAGGTTATGATTCAGATGCGGTATATTTTCCTTTATAACTATTTGTTGCATTTCATATTTATGACAAATTATGCCCATCAAGTTCACATAGATATTTTTATCTAGGAGGTATGTGAACCGGAAATTCCAACTGACCCTATTGTCGAGAGGTTAAATTTAGTTGAAAGGGAAAACGAGTGTTTGAAAGAAAATTTGAAAATAATTGAGGGGGAGAAGATGGAATTGGAGTTGCATGTTGCCGATGTCGTCGATGATCACACGATCAAGATGGAGAAAATGCGCTTGAAGATTAGAAAGATTAGAAAATATGCCATTGATAGTGAGGCTTGGTATCATTATGTTGTTGGATCAATTGTTACCTTAGTTTGCAATCTTGATCACATTTGTTGTTGCATTTAAATGCTTTAGCTAGAGAGTTATTTATATGTTTGTTTTATGATAATAAGTGTTGTATGAACTTTATGTATGAACTTGTATTAATTTGGTCTATTCGGTGATGTGTAATGAAGATGAGCCGGCAATGGATGTACGATGACCAATGCTCTCCCCAGTTCGTTGAGGGCGTGCATACTTTTCTGATTGCGGCTCAGGCAAACAAGCAGGTGGATGGTTTTATGCCGTGTCCATGTGCTGGCTTCAAGAATGATCACAATTACTCTAACTCAAGAACCATTCACGTCCACCTGTTTGAGTCCGGTTTCATGCCCCACTATAATGTTTGGACCAAGCATGGAGAAAGAGAGGTTATGATGGAAGAAAATGAAAAAGAAGAGGATGATGATAGCTATCCTGGCCATGGATTCCCTGAATATGATGATACGACAATGGGGGAAGAAGCTGAGCCGGCAATGCAGGAAGAAGCTGAGCCGACAATGCGGGAATAAGCTGAAGAAGAGGCATCAGATGAGCCAACTGATGATCTAGGTCGGTGTCGGTGTCAAAATCGGGGGATCTCCGGTAGGGGGTCCCGAACTATGCGTCTAAGGCAGATGGTAACATGAGGCAGGGGACACGATGTTTTACCCAGGTTCAGGCCTTCTTGATGGAGGTAAAACCCTACGTCTTGCTTGATTATTCTTGATAATATGAGTAGTACAAGAGTTGATCTACCACGAGATCAGAGAGGCTAAAGCCTAGAAGCTAGCCTATGGTATGATTGTATGTTGTCCCACGGACTAAAGTCCTCCGGTTTATATAGACACCGGAGGAGGCTAGGGTTACATAAGGTCGGTTACAAAGGAGGAGATATCCATATCCGTATTGCCTAGCTTGCCTTCCACGCCAAGTAGAGTCCCATCCGGACACGGGACAAAGTCTTCAATCTCGTATCTTCATAGTCCAACAGTCCGACCAAAGGATATAGTCTGGCTATCCAGAGACCCCCTAATCCAGGACTCCCTCAATAGCCCCTGAACCAGGCTTCAATGACGATGAGTCCGACACACAGTGTTGTCTTCGGCATTGCAAGGCGGATTCCTCCTCCGAATACACCACGGAAGAGTTCGAATACAAGGATAGTGTCCGACCCTGCAAAATAAGTTCCACCGTAGAGAGAATAATATTTCCACAAATCTAATCAGCTGACACGTTTCGGCAGCATGACATCACGCCACGGTCCGGTAATTATTTGAACCGTTTTTTCTCTAACCAGCCCCGCACATAACGCGAGGTGGTTTCTTGACACGTCTTGTCAAAGTAGAGATAGTGTTCCCGTTATCACAGGATTGTCATCAATACAAACGTGGGCAACCCAACTGCGCCATCAATTATGGTGCTTGGGGGATAAGCGAGTTTTACCAGGCTTGTGGGGGCGCATAGTTTTGTCCGCCCTTATAAAGGGATAAGGTCTCACCTTTTTCTACCCACGCCTTCTTCCTCCTTGCTCACCCATTCTCACGCACTCGAGCTCCAGCGCCCAAGTCCACATACTTCTCCTCTACTCTCTCCAAACATGTCCGGAGCGGGAGGCAAGTGGATGGCCTCCTCTGTCACGGAGGGACACATCAAAAAGCTATGAGGAGCCGGATACTTAGCTGCAGATATCGCGCACCGGCTGCCAGTCGCGAGGCAGATCGTCCCTACCCCGGAACCTCATGAAAGGGTGGTTTTCCTCCCCAACTTCGTCAGTGGACTGGGGCTTCCCCTCCATCCATTCATCCGCGGCCTCATGTTCTATTATGGGCTGGACTTTCATGATCTGGCCCCGAATTTCATCCTCAACATGTCAGCGTTCATCGTCGTGTGCGAGGCTTTCCTCCGCATCCGGCCCCACTTCGGCCTATGGTTGAAGACCTTCAATATCAAGCCGAAGGTAGTAGGCGGCCAACAAGCGGAATGCGGCGGAGCCATGGTGGGCAAAATGCCCAACATTACGTGGCTCGAGGGCTCCTTCATGGAGACCATAAAGGGGTGGATCAGGGTGGTTCTACATCACCGAGCCGCGCGACACCAACTAGGTGGCGGCCCCCGAGTTTTGATCCGGAATCCCCACGCGGCTCACTTCCTGGAAGGAGAAGGGCCTGTCCTGCAGTTCATCGGTGGAGCTGGACGGACTCCAGAAGTGTATCCGGAACATGATAAGCAAGAAACTTAAGCTTGTCAACATAGTCCAGGTCATGCTCTTCCGCCGGATCCTCCCGTGTTAGCAACGGGATTTCAACTTATGGGAGTTCGACCCGGCCCAGGACCAGACTCTACGCAAGCTCTTCGACAGGACGCATAAGGATGTCTGGAAGGTGCTGTTCAAGGGCGCCGAGGTCCCCCTTCTCTTACCGAGGACCACGGGCTAAGCGTGAAGCACCCTACGAATCCGGTAAGTTCTGTACATCTAGTAGGGTATTTATTTCCCATAGCTTAACCATGTGCGGGGTCTGATCTCCCATGCCTTTGACAGGACTGGGTGGAGACATAGGAGCAGATTAACTATCCGACCCCCCTGCCCGAAGACCCTGCAGACGCTCTCCTGACGAAGATGCGGACTCCGGCTCCTTATGAGGTGCCGGAGAAGACCAAGAAGAAGGCCAAGGGAACCCAAAAGAGTTCCCGGCGCCAGGTGGTATCGGACTCATCGTCTGATAACTCCGAGGCGCACTACTCCCGTGAAAACGAGGAGGAGGAAGATGAAGATTCTCCCCCTCCAGCCGGGGGAGACAAGAAGAGGAAGGCCGCCCCAACCGGGGAAGCCGAAGGGTCCAAGAAGGGAAGGACTCTCCTTCCGGACTGTTCCACCACCGCCACCGAAGGCGAAGATGAGTGGCTGCTCAGGGCCAAGCCCCTGTCGAAGTCGTAAGTATTTGGATACCAGAGTAACTCATAGCATACTTTTGTTGCACTGCTTATCCTAACATTGAATATGATTATGCAGTCCGCCCCAAGCCCGTATCGACGTATCATCGTCAGACGGTTCCTTAGACTCGTCGGACATGAATAGTGATACACTTCCAACTGCCTCCTCTCCTTGCCCTACGGACAATGCCGAGGTATTGTCTCAAGGGGCACTGAGCCCGGGGGAGACAGTCCCGGAGGCGCCTCAAGGCGACCTTCCGGACTCCAGGAGCAAGGCTCCAAGTTCGGCCCTCAACCGGATACCGCGCCGGAACCTCCAGTGGTTCCGGACTCGGGCAGGCGGCCCTCTTCCAAGAGGGGCAAGCCGTCCGTGCCGGTGACCTCTGTCTATCCAGAGGCACCGGACGAACTGCTGGGAGCGCTTCGTGGCGCTTCCGTTGACGAAGAGCACCGCACTATTATGAGTGCGGTGATCAAGAAGGTTCAGTCCGCCAAGAGCGGACTGACTGAAGCCTGTGCCAGCCTTCTAACAGGCTTTGAGGTAAGTATTTAAAATATGGGAAAAATATTACCGCATAGACAGTAGCCCCTAATGCTCTGGTTGGTGTTCACAAAGAAAAGCCGAATAGAGGATCAAATAATATCTACAGGAGTATAATATAAGTATGTCTGTATGCATATGCAGGCTTCACTGCTGACCTCTGCCGCATTGACTGCGGAGGTCGCCGCACTAAAGCCGAACCTCGAGTGGTCCAAGAAAGAGCTCGGTCTTGCCAAGAGGTAGCTCGAGGAAAACTAAGGTAAGCAA
>NC_057812.1:708137008-708162489 GCF_018294505.1 Triticum aestivum | reverse complement strand
GCCTCCGTCCCCGCCCCGCGCCGCCGCCGGGCCCCGGCCACCTCCCACGCCGTCGCCTGGCCCCGGCCACCTACAATGCCGCAGCCACCCACCACCAGGAACCCCCACGCCGCCACCGTCGCCCCCGCCAGGAAGCCGAATCGGTGTAGTGGCCACCACATCCACCCGCCGGTGCAGCCACCGGCCCCGGCCACGCGCACCACCGCGCCCCGGCTCCACCGGCCCCGCTGACTCCCGGATCCACTAGCACCGGCGCCGTCGCCCCAACCTCAATCTTCCACTGTCGCCGGCCTCCTTCCCGGACCACCTCGCCGCCGCGCGCCACCGACTCAGATCGTTGCCGGCCTTCCTCCCCTGCTTCCACCACGGAGGTGGCCTCCGTTTGCCGTCAACCGCCACCGCGACCTGCCCTAGGGCGCCCCCGTGACCTTGCTATGGCGCCCCCGCGACCTTCCCATGGCACCCCCACGACCTGCCCATGTCTCCAGGTGCCTCAACACCTTCGCAGCGCCTCACTCCCGCGGCATGTCTCCAGGTGCAGCAAACATCAGCATTCTTTCTCACCACTATTTTCTTTTCTGAAATTTGGCTAGTACGGTCACTCACAGAGGAAGATAAGCACCTCTAAATCTGAAGTTTACATGAAAACTGAACTTCTACCTCTTTGCGGTCGTCGGAGTCCTTAATCACTTGCACTACTTGCTTTTAGCATCTTGTCAATGGATACAAGGCGCTATGTGGTGTGCGATCTCGTTTTTGGATGGAGCGCCGTCAGGACCACCATCTGCCCTGAGCTCCGCATCCCGTTCGCCGCCGCGTCTGCCTTGCGTCCTCACGACCTCCGCGGCCAGTCCACCAACGCCCTCCGAGTGCGCCCTGAGCAAGACGTAGGGTGCGTGCTGAATGCATTTATTCATGCACTGGTGTGTGTCTGTGCGTGCTGGCATTTTTGTGAGCGCTGGGTGTGTTGCTTGAGTGCTGTGGTGTATGATGTGTAGATTTTTTTGAAGTTTATGTTGTGAACCCAACTAAGTTTGAACACAAATGATCAGATCACTACTGCTTTGTATTTGCTCCTGTAGCAGAAATCTCGCTTCCCTGCTGCTGTTATGACCATGTATTGTTTCAAAATGACTTTTTGTCTAAAGTTCAGTAGTATCTATTGGTGCAAAAAAGTTTCTTCAGTTTCATGGGTCCTTCAAAAAATGAATGGGAAAAAGGAGTTTTCTGCTCCAAAATGCATCCCCGCTCTGAAGTGCTAATTCTTCTTGTGTGCTTCTATCGAGGCTTGTGTTTCATGGAGAGAGAGACATAGAAATTGTGGAAATCGTTAATGTGTCATTTCTGTCTATGTACTTTCGAGACATTTGGTGTGAGAAAAAAAGTTAACGACACATTCTTTTGAGAGATACAGAGTGCTTTGGGATCCAATGTTTTCTACACAAAATTATGCATTTGTGTCTTGCCAATGTAGCTGGCAACACATAGTTTGTACAATGAAAATATTAGTTTCATGTGAGAAGTTCAAATATAAAATAAGGACAAGTTCACATATAGTAAAATTAGTGCAAATAAAAAAATGTAGTGAGCCATGTGTTGTTGATATTTTTTAAACAAAAATTAAAATAAGAAAGGTGTTTGATGTTGTAACAAAGATATATTTTTCCAAATTCTAAAAACCCCAAGAAGGTCAAAATGAAATAACAGAATAGTTCAATTTTTTAACAAAAGAAAACAAAATTTCCTCGTTTCTAAAAAGACCTAGGAGTCAAATTTAAATGATGGAGCAGCTCAAATGTTATTAAAAAACTATGATTTCCATTGTTACCAATGAATAAACCAAGAAAGTTCAACTTGAATAAATAGAGCACTTCAAAAAATATAGAGAAATCGATTTTACTCATTTCTACAAAAAAACCTAGAAGTTCAAATTATAATAAGAAGAAGTTCAATATTTATTAGAAAATCAAGATATATATATTAAACAAATATTGTAGTTTAATTTTTTGAACCAAATTTTCTTGTTTCTAAAAAAACCTAGAAGTAAAAAAGGTAGATCAGTTCACTATCTATAAAAAACTCAGATATTTTCACATAACCGAGAGAAGTGCGGTTTGATAACTACCAGAAGTTCACGTACTACACGGTGTGCATTGGTATGCAAAAAAAAGAATCAAAAAGCAAAGGGCCGAAAGTTTTGTTACTAAGTGCTCGGCCCGAGAAAGTTCAAAAATTCTTGCGAGAGAGGTTAAACAAAAAAAGTGACAGAAGTTCAAGGTGAAAACAACGAGAAGTTCAATACTGCAAGGAATGCATTTCAGATAGTAATATAAGAAATATAAAAGAAAAAGGTTAAAAATGGTTTGTTGCAAGAAGTTCAAGTGCTCCTCCTGATGAAGTTCAAGATCTCTAGCGCGAGACGTCCGACCTTCAATTATGTATAAAAAACAGAAAAAATGATGTTGTTTTTGCTATTTTTAAAACTGCTCTCAAACGATAAAAATTTGTAACGTGTGTCTACATGAAAGAGATGCTCCTATTCATAAGCTTTCCAATGGTATATTATATGCTATATTCCGATGAATGGTTTAAAAGTTTTATGTATACCGTTAAAAACACATTTTTACGCATTAAAAAAATATATTTTGAAAGGTCGCGAGTATGAAAAATTGAACAACACGAAAAAGTTGCATGTTTGCAAAAGCTTTCCATCGGTATATCATTTGCTCAATTCCGGTAAGTGATTTGGAAGTTACATGCAAAAAACATCACGTCAGAAATAGAGTGAAGTTCAAACAAACGTGCCCGAGAAGTTCAACTACTTCACACAGTGCATTTCCATTCGTGATGAAGGCAAAAATTATGATCTTGTCATTTTCTAAATTACTTCAAAATGGCAGGAATATCATTTGTGTAAGTTCAAGTCCTCGTCGGAGAAATTTTAAAAATTATTGTGAGAGAGGTTTGTATAAAAGGAATATCCTTTATGTAACACAGACGAATGGATGAGAAAATTACAAACAAAAATACGCCACAGAAGTTCAACGTGAAAACAGCAGGAAGTTCAACTACTGCACTGAATGAATTTCAGATGGATAACTTTAAAAATCGTCGCGAGTACGAAAAAACGATCAACACGGGAAACTTGCGTGCTTACAACAGCTTTCCATCGGTATATCACCTGCTCAATTCTGGTGAATGGATGGAGAGTTACGAGAAGTGGATGGAGACCTGCGAGCAAAAAAATCACGTGAAAAATAGAGTGAAGTTCAGGTACACGCGCTAAGAAGTTCAGGTTCTTCACGCGGTGCATTTTGGAATAATCTGTTTCGCGATAGAGGCAGAAGGAATGATCGTGCCGTTTTCGAAATTACTTAAAAACGGCTAAGAATCAGAGAAAACCATCAACATGAAAAAGTTTCGCATTTTCTGTAGCTTTTCAACGGGATATTATTTGCGCCTTTCCGTTAAAGTTTGTAGAAATTACAGCGAAAATACATTTTTCGCCATTTTCGAAACTGACTGAAAATCGTAAAGAATTGAGAGAAACAATACATACCAAAAAGTTTCGCATTTGTTCAAGCTTTCCAATGCCATATCATTTGCTGCATTCAGACGCGCGGTTAAAAAATTAGCTTGAAAATACGAACTCGGTAGGAAAAGTAGCGCATTTTCTAAATTACTCTTAAACCATTCAAAATTAGAAAAAACTTTAAAGATGAAAAAGTAGCGCATTTTCATAAGCTTTCCAACGCCGTATCATATGCCTCCATTGGATTAGCCGTTTAGAAATGACATCGAAAAAACGAACTCAGCTGTTTGGTTTACGAAATTTTACGTTTTTTCAAATCACTATTTAACCATAGGGAATTAGAGAAAACTTTCAACATGTGGAAAGGAGCGGTTTTGCAGCAGCTTTCCAACGCCATATTATATGACTCATTCTGATAAACGGTTTAGAAATGCGATCGAAAATACGATTCACGTTTTTGTGCGAAGAAAAAACAGTTTTCAAAACTGCTCTTAAACCGCTTATATTTTGTCAAAACATTAAGTTGGATCATGATATTGGGGTCCATAGCTTTCTAACGGTATATCGCAAGCCCCATTTGGGTAATGTTGGCGGAAGTTCAACCTAGTTCACAGGGAAGTTCAACGTACTACTAGCGGGGCAGGTCAGGTTGTGATCAGAATAACTATTCTGATCCCGTGATCAGAATAGTGTTTATGTATATATATATATATATAAGATGTAGTTGCAAAATGGTAGGAACATCAGGGATGTGCCAGGGGCCACGACCAAAGTGGCGACCCTAAAGCAAGCGTTGTCCGAGGCCGAAAACAAAGCGGCCAAGGAGCGCACCGAGTGGGAAAAACAAGAGGCACGGGTGGGCGAGGTGCAGCAAGAGCTCCAGGCTCTCGTTAAGAAGCACGAGGCTTTGGAGCTTGACTCAAAGACGCGAGAGGCCGAGCTTGCCACGGCCCTCGAGAGCACAAAGCATGCCAAGGCTGAAGCCCAAAAGGCCCTCTAGGAGATTGAGGCGATGAGGAAGATAGCGGCGGGTAAGGCATTCAATATGCAAAGCAAGCATGTGAAAGTAAATTACTTGTTACTTACCCGAGTCCAGAGCTCTCCAGGAGCATTCGCAGATTGGCCCCGCAGTGTGTCCGATGCCGTGAAATATTACCAGGCCGAGGAGGGAAGCTCGACGGAGAAGTTGTTCTGGTCTCAATATACTGGGACCGAACACCCGATGCCTATGAGCGACTAGCTAAAGCAACTGGTCGAGCTGCACAAGGCGGCCGAACAGGCCATGAGGGGCCTTATAGTCCGGATGTGGCCTGGCGATTCCCTTCCCAATAGCTACTTCGGCTTGGTGAGGCGGCTTGTGGATGCATGCCCACGGCTGGAAGTCATAAAGTGGTCCGTCTGCATCGAGGGTGCACGCCGGGCTTTTGCCCGTGCGAAGGTGCACTGGGCCAAGATGGATGCCGAGAAGCTGGTGAAGGAGGGGCCGCCGCAGGGCAAGGAGCATCGCCACCCCGAAATGTATTATGAGGGTGTTCTGAAGGGTGCCCGTCTTGTGGCGGACGAGTGTGCGAAGGATGTAATTTTTGAATGAACTTGCTCGTGTGATCCTGTACTATGAAAACTTGTTCATATGCGCTATGCAACGCTTGTTTGAAATTAAAATATTACCTTCTGTGCGGCTATTTATCAAATCTGAGAGATGGCCAGTCGTCGGCTTCTGCCCCCATGCCACGAGTGCTGGGGTGTTCGGGATAAACTTGAGCACTCTTTTTCCGATTGTTGGGTCCTTCGAGGGAGGAGCTCAGCACAACGAACAAGGCAATCGGACTATAATGCTTTATCACTCTCACTTAGCCATAGAAGTCTACAATTTTTAATTTTGGCGAAGCCCCTAGTATTCGGAAGGCCGAATTTGGGGCGCTATACACAGCTTAAGCCGGACAAAGCCGACTCCTCGCTCTAAGCGGCATAAGTCTTTAAGGACTCGAGACCTCTCGAACAGCGACCAGCTCTCGCCTTATCATGACAGTCAGTTTTAGCTTTCTCTACTGAGGTGCTTAGCCCAGATGAACCGGGGCACAATCGCAGTAGTTCTCCTAGTGCTACCTTAGCCGATATAGCGGAACATAAGGTACCAAAACATGGGAGCCGAGCAAACCCAACTATTGACCCAAGACATGATTCGGAGCTGATGCATATAATGCTATAAGTTTGGGGTGCTGCACTGTCGAAAGTGTTCGGACTTCTCACGCCGTATTATGGGGTACGCTTAAGCCCCTGGCGTATTGGCCGTACCAGAGTGTACGGTTGCTGAATGTCATGAATGAACATATATATATATATATATATATATATATATATAAGAATGTGATAATAGTCTAGTGCTATGCATTGTTTATTCAAAAAGGGGCATCAAAGCAGAATGATACAAGTAGTGCGATAAGCAAAAAGTAGGACTATTTGACATGTCCCCTCCAAGGGCAAGCTGAGGAATGGTATTTAAAGCAGGTATTTCACTCGTTATCAGAGACCACCTAAGAATTCCTTGATGTGACGTAGCTTTCTGCCTCCTTGGTTGTTGTATCGTGTGTTCGGCAATCGTACTGAAAGAAAAAAATAACAAAGCGGGAAGCCCCTAGTGTGGTTGAGCCTCGTCTTGGGGCGTGCCGTAGTGGTGCCCCCTCCCCACCTGTGCCCATGGTATTTTCAATGCGTAATTATGTACGCATGGCACGGAATTTTCCGTTTGGCTGGGACTGGGGTCGGGGCCACATTTCTATGTGAGCTCGGAATGTGCCAGGCGGTCTTGTTGCCGATTACTCCGGGCGTGCTTGAAGGTGTCCGGGTTTTAATCGCCGAACTGGTGGATTGCCTTAAGAGGCTACTTTGCGCTTCTGCTGCAAGGGCCGCAGTGTGCTCCTCCGTGCGAAGAGAGCGCTCTGCGTTTCCATTGACTGTGATGACACCCCGAGGCCCTGGCATCTTGAGCTTGAGATATGCATAGTGCGGTACCGCGTTGAATCTCGCGAATGCGGTTCGCCCGAGCAGTGCATGATAGCCACTGTGGAACGAGACTATATCGAAGATTAACTCCTCGCTCCAGAAGTTATCCAGGGATCCGAAGACCACTTCTAGTGTGACTGAGCCTGTGCAATGGGCCTCTACACGTGGTATGACGCCTTCGAAGGTCGTTTTTATGGGTTTGATCCTTGAAGGGTCTAACCCATTTTGCGCACTGTGTCCTGATAAAGCAGGTTCAGGCTGCTGCCGCCGTCCATAAGGACTCGAGTGAGGTGAAATCCATTGATGATTGGGTCTAGGACCAGTGCGGCGAATCCGCCATGACGGATACTAGTCAGATGGTCCCTGCGATCGAAGGTGATCGGACAGGAGGACCATGGGTTGAACTTTGGGGCGACTGGCTCCAATGCATATACATCCTTTAATGCACGCTTCCGCTCCCTCTTGGGGATGTGGGTTGCGTATACCATGTTCACCGTCCGCACTTGTGGGGGGAACCTCTTCTGTCCTCCGGTGTTTGGCTGCCGGGGCTCCTCCTCGTCATCACCATGTGACCCCTTATCTTTGTTTTTGGCATTTAACTTGCCGGCCTGCTTGAACAACCAACATTCCCTGTTGGTGTGGTTAGCTGGCTTGTTGGGGGTGCCATGTATTTGGCACGAGCGATCGAGTATTCGGTCCAAACTAGTAGGGCCCGGAGTGCTTCTTTTGAATGGCTTTTTCCGCTGATCGGGTTTAGAGCCTCTGAATCCGGCATTGACTGCCGTTTCCTCGATATTGTCGTTGTTGATGCGGCGCTTGTGTTTGTTGCGATGTGACCTACCATTGCCATCCTTGGTATCCTAAGTACCATGGTTCTTTGATATATTATTGCTGTGAGCCATCCAGCTGTCTTCTCCTGCGCAAAAGCGGGTCATGAGTGTCGTGAGGGCTGCCATAGATTTCAGCGTTTCCTGGCCAAGGTACCGGGCAAGCCACTCATCGCGGATATTGTGCTTAAAAGCTGCTAGGGCCTCTGCATCCGGACAGTCGATGATTTGATTTTTCTTTGTCAGGAACTATGTCCAGAATTGCCTGGCCGATTCCTCTGGCTGCTGAATTATGTGGCTCAAGTCATCGACATCTGGTGGTCGCACATAAGTGCCCTGGAAGTTGTCGAGGAATGCGGCTTCCAGATATTCCCAACAGCCGATGGATTCTGCTGGCAGGCTATTGAGCCAATGCCGAGATGGTCCTTTGAGCTTGAGTGCGAGGTATTTGATGGCGTGTAGATCGTCACCGCGGGCCATGTGTATGTGCAGGAGGAAGTCCTTGATTCATACCGCAGGATCTGTTGTGCCATCGTATGATTCGATATTTATAGATTTGAAACCCTCTGGGATTTGGTGATCCATTACTTCATCTGTGAAGCATATGGAGTGTGCGGCGCCTCTGTAGTGGGCTATGTGGCGACGTAGCTCGAATGAGTCTTGTCCGCTGTGTTCGGCCCGGCCGGATTTACTTTTACTGTATCCGGCGTGACGGTTATCGTCTTGCGTAGTGGCGCGCCCCCGTGATCCGTAGATCGATCTTGCGTGTTTTTCTTTGTCCTCCAATACGTCTTGCAGGTCTAGCGTGTTTCCCCGTGCCTTGTCATTTTTATTTTAGTGGCGTCGGGGTGCAGGCTGATTTTTTGGCTGAAGTGCCTCTCTATCGCGGCCACTAGGTGGCCAATCAGCCGCACCATCTGCTGGAGATGTAGGTTTTAATGCTTCCTCCTCTAGTCGGGGTAGCAACCTGCGTTTTGGGTAACTCTTGGAGGGGCGTTCGAGTTCATATTCCTCGGCCGCAAGGACTTCAGTCCATCTGTCAGCTAGCAAATCTTGATCAGCTTGAAGCTGCTGCTGCTTTTTCTTAAGGCTATTTGCCATGGCTATAAGCCAGTGCTTGAAGCGCTCTTGCTCGACGGGATCCTTCGGCCCGAACAATTCGTCATCGTCGAGGCTTGCCTCGTATTCGGAGGGAGGCATATAATTATCATCCTCCGCCTCTCCATCTGCCGCTCTCTCGGGAGGGCTGGCTTCTCCATCCTCCTGCTCTAAATCTTGCTGGAGGGGATTGTTGTCGTCTTCAGCACTGTCCGAAGTGCTATTATCTCCTGTGCCGGTGTCACCACTTTTGCTTTGGCGAGACTTCGAGCGGCGCCGCTGACGTCGGCGCTTGGGTTGCTTCTTGGAGGGGTCATCCTCCGCTGTCTCATCGCCATTGCCTTCTTTGTGTGTGTCCACCATGTATATATCATATGATGAGGTGGCTGTCCAGTGCCCTGTGGGCAGTGGTTCCTCTTCGTCTCCCGCATCGTCGTCCATACCGTCGATGTCTTCGGAGTCGAAGTCGAGCATGTCGGTCAAATTGTCGACAGTGGCTACTAAGTGGGTGGTGGGCGGGCGGCGAATTTCTTCGTCATCCGCATCCCAATCCTGCCGAACATAGTTTGGCCAGGACTCTCCTGACAGGGAGAGAGACCTTAATGAGTTCAGTATGTCGCCGAAGGGCGAGTGCTGAAAGATATCCGCGGAGGTGAACTCCATGATCGGCGCCCAATCGGATTCGATAGGCACGGGCGCAGGCGGTTCGGAGTCCATGGCCAGGGAAGAATCCGGTAGTTCGGCATCACGGTTCCCGTGAAGGGTAAGGTCGATACTCGACTCGATCACCGCTGAGAATACGGCCTCCGTGGCGGGATCTATCCATCGGTCCACGGATGGCGCAATTGGCTCCGAATTGAGGGTCGGAGCGGTTGCCGATGCGGTCTCCTGAACACTGTCCGATGGTAGAGCTAAATCATGCTCATCGTGACCGTGCAGCGCACTCGGCAGGGGCTCGAATCCATCCAAGATCAAGTCTCCGCGGATGTCGGCCGTGTAGTTTAAGCTTCCAAACCTGACCTGGTGGCCAGGGGCGTAACTCTCGATCTGCTCCAGATGGCCAAGCGAGTTGGCCCGAAGTGCGAAGCCGCCGAGTACAAAGATCTGTCCGCGGAGAAAAGTCTCACCCTGGACTGCATCGCTATCGATGATCAAAGGAGCCATCAAGCCTAACGGCGACGACACAGAGGAACTCTCAATGAAAGCACCAATGTCGGTGTTAAAACCGGCGGATCTCGGGTAGGGGGTCCCGAACTGTGCGTCTAAGGTGGATGGTAACAGGAGGCAGGGGACACGATGTTTTACCCAGGATCAGGCCCTCTTAATGGAGGTAAAACCCTACGTCCCGCTTGATTATTCTTGATAATATGAGTAGTACAAGAGTTGATCTACCACGAGATCAGAGAGGCTAAACCCTAGAAGCTAGCCTATGGTATGATTGTATGTTTTCCTACGGACTAAAGCCCTCTGGTTTATATAGACACCGGAGGAGGCTAGGGTTACACAAGGTCGGTTACCAAGGAGGAGATATCCATATCCGTATTGCCTAGCTTGCCTTCCACGCCAAGTGGATTCCCATCCGGACACGGGACGAAGTCTTCAATCTCGTATCTTCATAGTCCAATACTCCGGCCAAAGGATATAGTCCGGCTGTCCGGAGACCCCCTAATCCAGGACTCCCTCAGTCGGGCCATTGCCGATGTAGAGAGAAACTGCGCAAGTGACAAGGAGAAGAAGAAGTTGCAGCGCATGTTAGAGGATCACAAGAAATTTATTCGCCCTTTGTTTTGGTGCAAATGAGTCAATATGACACGAGGCGGGGTAACGGAAGACCCGCAGTATGGAATGAGAACAGTGGATCTCAACAATCTTGCGTACGCAGACGAACCATTCGTCCTAGCCAATGATGTGGCGCAGGTTTTCTATGTGAAGGACATATCTACCAAGCCGAGAAAAAGAAAAGATAATGAAGCGAATACATCATATGATGAGCCAAAGCGCCACATTGTTCTTTCAGGGAAAAGAAACATCGTGGGAGTGGATGACAAGACAGACATATCATAAGATTATGAAAAGTTTGATGAAATTGCTCCATTCAGAGTGAATATTGACCCGAGCATCCAGTTAAATGATGAAGATTGTCCATGGTTACGGCGCAAAGGGGACACACGCGAAGAAAAAGTTTCACACGGCCAAAAGATCCCAATCTGGGATGTGATCGGCTTCACTGTCATCACTTTCTCCTCTAGTGAGTTTCCGGACTTGTATATGTTTGTAATAGTTAGGGTTCTTATGTGTTTTCACACTTTAAAGGTGTACTTTTGTGCTTCGGACAAACATGTACCTTTCTGACATAATTTTCTATTTTTCATGCATTTACTGAATTTTTTGAGCTAAATGACCCTGAAATTGAAAAGCACTACAAATGAACTCTGAAAAGGTTGAAAGTTTGCATGGTATCACCATTTCACCCACATAGCATGTGCAAAAAAGTAGAGAGGGTTACGGCAAAAACTGGATGCACTTCGTGTACAAAATGGACAATCTCTTTTGAAGTATCAGGGTTTCGGACAAAAACTCATCTGTTACAAAGGCATCTCATTTTGTAAATAACCTAAATATTACCAATTTAATATAATGACAAAACACACTAATATTATACATAAGAAAAAATAATCACTAAAAAATCTATTTTCAAAGTTAAGTTATTCACAAAAATTTCAAATAATTCAAATTTAAACTATTTAAATTTGAAAACTACTGGCACTAACAGAAAGTTTGTAATTTTTTGTACCTAAAGCAAAAATATTCACAAAGAAACTCTGAATACAGCAAAAAACAACTCAGAAATAAATAAAAGAATTTAAATAAAGAAGAATATAGAAAAAACTAAATAAAAAAAGCCCACTTACTGGGCCAGAGCGGCCTACATACGACTAGAAACCCAACCTGTAGTTGGGCCAGGATATAGGCCGCCAAGCCCAGTAGGCCCCACAGGGAAGAGTAGTAGAGTTAGGCCCAGAAGGCCTGCATTAGAGAGGAGGTCAATGCAGTGCCCGCGCCGGGGCTTATAAATAGGTCTTGGGGCTCCTCGACTAGTGAGGTGGGAGTAAACTTGCCGCACCGCACCTGCGCCAGCGCACCCACTTTAGTACTGGGTCGTGGATCCAACTGGTACTAAAGGGTGGGGGGAGGGGGTCTGTACTACCGGTTGGAGCCACCACCCGGTACTAAAGGGGTGCCATTCCCGCCGCTTTTCCTGGCAAAATTTGACCTTTAGTACCGGTTGGTGGCTCCAACTAGTACTAAAGGTCATCCCTATATATACAACACTTACGAAATTTTCAGTTTCTTCTCCTCTGCTTCTTCGACCCCATCGCCGCCCCCCTCACGCGCCGTTGCTATCGCCGCCCCCGTCCCTGTCGACTCCGCACCGCCCCCGTCACCGGCCCGTCCCCGTCGCCGCCCCCATCACCGCACCGGCCCATTGCCGTCCCCTCGCCTCGCTGTCGCTGTCGCCTGGACCTCGCCGTTGCCGTCGCCTCGACCTTGCCCGCGATGTGAGCCCCTATTCCCTCGGTCCTCCCTCCAATCAAAGCCGCCGCGCCGCCGTAGGTGCACACACGCGCACATACACACACACAAAATTTGTTCATCTTTTGCACTAGATGTGTTAGATGCCTTAGCTATAGATGTTTTTCTGTTTTTAGTTTTTAGTTTTTTTAGTTTTTCTGTTTTTTATACAAAGGTTTTAGATGAATTAATTAATTAGATTAGATTAATGTAAAAGGTTTTAGATGAATTAATTAATTAGATACTTTTAGTTCGATGAATTTGCATATAGAATTTTGACATATGCATGCAACGACGATATCATTTTTTAAATTTGTATATAAGAAATCACAATCCAATTATTTAAAAAATGTTACGTTTGCATATAGTATTTGTTCTCGACGATGCCCGGCCCGCATCCTCGCCGTCGACCCATTCGCGACGACGTCCTGCTTCAAAGGACCCATGTCCGGGTGTGGGCTTTGCCGGGCTGGCAGTAGGAGGTGCTACCTTTAGGGGGCGCCGCTTGGTGAGGAACCCGGCCCTGGGTCCCGTCGTCGACCCTGAGCTCCTTTGGTGGCATTCGCGTGGGCTACTTTCGGTGCAGAGGGAGCCGGCCCCACCGGAGGTGGTACGTCGCCGTGTCAGGGAGGAGGAAGAGCACGTCCGTCACTACATGGCTGCTATGGACATCAGGTTCTCCAATACCTGGCAGGTTCTTCGGGTATCTCACCCGAGCTATGATGCTGTGATGGTTCCTTCTCTTTAGGTCTCCGCCGCCCGCGCCTCAGGAACCGCGAGTGAACTAGATTATTTTGTAGTATTCAATCTTTATTAGCTAGCTATGTATTCGATATATAATATTCGAGATGATGTATCCGAGATTATATATATTATTCGAGACGATGTATTCGAGATTATATATATATATATATATATATATATATATTATTCGATAATATTCGAGACGACGTATTCGAGATTATATTCGATGATGCATATTATGTACTACGATTCAGTTTTTCCATATTGATTGCATGTATGCACTGTAATTTGAATACTAAATTGTTTTATATTTCTTCTGGATTAGTTAAATAAAAGCTATGGCGGACAATACCGACAAAGAAGGAGAAGAGTCCCTATTCGAGATTATACGCTCCCCTGGCCGACCAGATGATCGGAATGAAGAAGATGACGACTCCCAATATCTTAACAATACCGGGGAGGGTGATATGATATTCGATCGGTACGAGCGAATTGATGAAGTCCAGAACTATGATTATGATGATGAAGAAAATGTTGATCTTGAAATAATAGAGACCGGCAAGGTATATTTATATAAGCAGGCATCTGGTGATCATCACATGTTTTAAATGATTTGAAGATATATTAACCAATCGATCTTTCTTCTTTCAGCCCTCCGGATCGAGCAAACCAGCTAGCAGGACAATGCGAGGCCCGGCCAAAAAGTTGAAGCCGGGCGTAAAGTACAACATCGATGCCATCAAAACTGATGGAGAAGAAATCTTGCCTAAGAAGAATGCGAACAAGTTCGTTCGTTAGTGCGGAGTTCTTGTGAAGGACCAACTCCCGATCTCCATGCAAGAATGGAAAAAAGCCAGCAAAGCAACGTCCAGATCTTACTTGGGTCAATGACAGAGCAAAATATCTACTTTGGGAATCTCTCATGGAACATTTCACCCTACCAGATCATTTCACAGATGCAGATGTGCAGAAAGTTAAGGCCACTGCTCTTAGGAAGATGGCAGTTGCATTCAACAACCACAAGAAAAGTATATGGGCCAAGTGCACCGATGGAGGAAAGAAGACTCCAGAATTCACAGGAACACTAGAGAAGCAAAGAAAGCACTGGCCCGATTTCGTGAAATTCAAGGAATCAGAATTATCTAAGGAATGGTCGAGAGTAAACAAGGCCAATGCCGCAAAAAAGGAGCAGTTCCATAAACTGGGGCCAGGTGGCTACGCGGTGGCAATGCCTAAGTGGGATAAGTCTAAGCAACAGATGGTGGATGCAGCGGTCACTCCAGTTACATTGAGATGCCCCCCAAGAGCCGAGGACGAGTTACTTGTTGCACTAGAAGAGGCCCGAACAGGGGTGTTCATGCCCAACAGAGAGAACGACGAGCTTACGCGTGCCCTGGGAAATCCTGATCACCTAGGAAGAACATGAGGCAAAGGCATTGTTCCGTGGTATGAGGGGTTTGCGGACTGGAATGCCGACTACAAAAGCCGTGCGAGAAGGAAGATGGAGGAGGAGAAGAAGAGGAAGCTGGAGGAGGAGCAGTGGAAGTAGGAAGCAGAACGCCTTAAAGGCCTAGAATCAAAGCACGCAGAGTCGGCACTCCAATTCCAGCGGTAGAAGCAGCAAATCGACTCACTTAGCCAAGAAAGGGGGTCTCAGCAGTGGCAGCAGCTAGCGGATGATCTAGCATTGGATATCACCGTCCCATCCGTGCTGAGAAGCAGCGTGGGTTTCGCCCCGGGTGAGGCATAGCTGTTGGATAGATACCCTGTGGATGACATCATGGAGAGCACTAATTGTGAGCTACACTTCAAAATGAAGAACATATCCATGAAGGTGGCGGACACCATTGCTTATACAAATTCCCCTGAAGCAACCTTCCATTGCAACCCGATTCTAGCTGGCTATGCTCGTGTCGTGGTTGATGAATTGGTGGACCCATATTCCGGGCTAGAGCATGACATTCCTGGAGGTGACAAGGAGCACACACGGGGAAAGGCCAAACATTGTATCATCCTATGGAGAAAGGATTGTATCATCTTTCCAAGGTCACCGACACCGCGTCAGCCGACTCCTCCTCGAAGTCCGCCACCATGTCAGCAATCTCCCGCTCCTCCAAGTGATCATCAACCACCGCCTCAGCACAGTCCTGCTCCTTCAAGCCCGCCAATGCGTCAGGCAACTCCTCCTCCTCCAAGTTAGGTGATACGTCTCCAACATATCTATAATTTTTGATTGTTCCATGCTATTATATTATCTGTTTTGGATGTTTAATGGGCTTTAATATGTAGTTTTATATTATTTTTGGGACTAACCTATTAACCGGAGGCCCAGTGCCAGTTGCTATTTTTTGCCTATTTCAGTGTTTCACAGAAAAGGAATATCAAACGGAATCCAAACGGAATGAAACCTTCACGAGGATCTTTTTTGGAACAAACGCAATCCAGGAGACTTGGAGTGGAGGTCAAGGAAGCAACGAGGCGGCCACGACGTAGGGCGGCGCGCCCCCACCCTCATGGGCCCCTCTTAGCTCCACCGACCTACTTCCTTCACCTATATATACTCTTATACCCTGGAAACATCCAAGGGAGCCACGAAACCACTTTTCCACCGCCGCAACCTTCTGTACGCGTGAGATCCCATATGGGGACCTTTTCCGCTGATCTGCCGAAGGGGGATTCCATCACGGAGGGCTTCTACATCAACACCATAGCCTCTCCGATGATGTGTGAGTAGTTTACCACAGACCTTCAGGTCCATAGTTATTAGCTAGATGGCTTATTCTCTCTCTTTAGTTCTCAATACAAAGTTCTCCTCGATGTTCTTGGAGATCTATTCGATGTAATTATTTTTGCGGTGTGTTTGTCAAGATCCGATGAATTGTGGGTTTATGATTAAGATTATCTATGAACAATATTTGATTCTTCTCTGAATTCTTATATGCATGATTTGATATCTTTGCAGGTCTCTTCGAATTATCCATTTAGTTTGGCCTACTAGATTGATATTTCTTGCAATGGGAGAAGTGCTTAGCTTTGGGTTCAATCTTGCGGTGTCCTTTCCCAGTGACAGCAGGGGCATCAAGGCACGTATTGATTGTTGCCATCGAGGATAAAAAGATGGGGTTTATATCATATTGCTTGAGTTTATCCCTCTACATCATGTCATCTTGCCTAATGCGTTACTCTGTTCTTATGAACTTAATACTCTAGATGCATGCTAGATAGCGGTCGATGTGTGGAGTAATAGTAGTAGATGCAGAATCATTTCGGTCTACTTTACACAGACGTGATGCCTATGTTCATGATCATGCCTAGATATCATCATAACTATGCGCTTTTCTATCAATTGCTCGGCAGTAATTTGTTCACCCACCGTAATATATGCTCTCTTGAGAGAAGCCACTAGTGAAACCTATGGCCCCCGGGTCTACTTTACATCATATAAGTTTCCGATCTACAATTTTAGTTTACTATTTATTTTGCAATCTTTACTTTTCAATCTATACAAAAAAATACCAAAAATATTTATCTTATTATCCTTATCATATCTCACTTTTTCAAGTGGTTGTTAAGGGATTGACAACCCCTTTATCGCGTTGGCTGCGAGTTTCTTGTTTGTTTGTGCAGGTACTAGGCGACTTGCATGTAGTCTCCTACTGGATTGATACCTTGGTTCTCAAAAACTGAGGGAATACTTACGCTACTTTGTTGCATCACCCTTTCCTCTTCAAGGGAAAACCAATGCATGCTCGAGAGGGAGCAAGAAGGATTTCTGGCGCCGTTGCCGGGCAGAGTAGCACCAAGTCAAGTCAAGATTTGATCTCCCGTCAACTAGCCATTTCTGGCGCCGTTGCCGGGGAGATCTACACTCAAGCCAATACATACCAAGTACCCATCACAAACTCTTATCCCTCGCACCATTTGCCTCTCGTTTTCCTCTCCCCCACTTCACCCTTGCCATTTTATTCGCCTCTTTCCCGTTTTCCTTTCCTTCACCATGGCCGAATCGAAAAGAGGTAAGGGTTCTCTCCCAAGTTCTAGTACTTTGGATAGACCCTCTGTCCTTTCTAAGCTCGTAAATAATGATGCTATGGAAAGACCTACCAGGGTTATCAATGAGAGTTTGGATAATTTCGATGAAGATGATGCCGGAATTTTTTGTTATTTGCTTGATGAGTCTTTGAAATACGCTTGGGATAGGTTATTAAGGATCCGAGCTAGCTATGTGCCCCAATATCAAATTGAGATATACCTAAAAAGCTTTTATGTTGGTTCACCCTCTTCATTCAAGCAAGTTTTAGATTCTATTTTTGAAGAAGGTTTTCTTGAGGGGGATGCCATAGATACCTATGAAAAGATGAAAACTATATTTGAGCACTCCATGAGTGAGAGGGTTGAACCCACCTCTCTTTTGTGCTTTTATCAAAATGAAATTATCAAAGAGATGAAGGCTAGCTTAGATGAAAATTTTCATAGCGTGCTTAATCTTTCTTCCACCATTAATGGCCATGTGCTTTCTCAAAATAGAAAGATAAATGCTATAGATAAGAATTTTTCTCTTTTCTTTCCCAACACCAAAGATGACAATACCTAGATCTATTCTTGTTTTTATGCCTAGCTAGGGGCGTTAAACGATAGCGCTTGTTGGGAGGCAACCCAATTTTATTTTTGTTCCTTGCTTTTTGTTCCTGTTTAGTAATAAGTAAATCATATATCCTATGTTATGATTGTGTTTTTTATGGTTTAATTAGTGTTTGATCCAAGTAAAGCCTTGAGGATCTTCTTGGATGATTGTCGTTTGATCTTGCTGAAAAAACAGAAAGTATGCACTCACGAGAATAATTTTCGTTTTTTACCAGTGAGCGATAAAGTACCAATTCCAACTGCAGTGGATAACTATAAAAATTATTTAGTATTACCTAATTTCTCAGGATTTTTTGAGTTACAGAAGTATTCTAAACCTACAGATTTCTACAGACTGTTCTGTTTTTGACAGATTCTGTTTTTTCGTGTGTTGTTTGCTTATATTGATGAATCTATGGCTAGTATCAGGGGGTATGAACCATAGAGAAGTTGGAATACAGTAGGTTTAACACCAATATAAATAAAGAATGAGTTAATTACAGTACCTTAAAGTGGTGGTTTGCTTTCTTATACTAATGGAGCTCATGAGATTTTCTGTTGAGTTTAGTGTTGTGAAGTTTTCATGTTTTTGGGTAAAGATTTGATAGATTTTGGAATAAGGACTGGAAAGAGCCTAAGCTTGGGGATTCCCAAGGCACCCCAAGTTAAAATTCAAGGACAACCAAAAGCCTAATATTGGGGATGCCCCGGAAGGCATCCCCTCTTTCGTCTTCGTCTATCGGTAACTTTACTTGAGGCTATATTTTTATTCATCACATGATATGTGTTTTGCTTGGAGCGTCTTGTATGATTTGAGTCTTTGCTTTTTAGTTTACCACAATCATCCTTGCTGTACACACCCTTTTGGAGATATACACATGAATTGGAATTTATTAGAATACTCTATGTGCTTCACTTATATCTTTTGAGCTAGATAATTTTGCTCTAGTGCTTCACTTATATCTTTTTAGAGCACGATGGTGGTTTTATTTTATAGAAATTACTGATCTCTCATGCTTCACTTATATTATTTTGAGAGTCCTTTAGAACAGCATGGTAATTTTCTTTGGTTATGAAATTAGTCCTAATATGATAGGCATCTAAGATGGGTATAACAAAAACTTTCATATAAAGTTCATTGAATACTATGAGAAGTTTGATACTTGATGATTGTTTTGAGATATGAAGATGGTAACATTAAATTCATGCTAGTTGAGTAGTTGTGAATTTGAGAGATATGCTTTATTTATTGATTGTCTTCCTTATGAGTGGTGGTCAGGGACGAGCGATGTTCTTTTTCCTACCAATCTATCCCCCATAGGAGCATGCACGTAGTACTTTGTTTCGATAACTTATAGATTTTTGCAATAAGTATGTGAGTTCTTTATGACTAATGTTGAGTCCATGGATTATACGCACTCTCACCCCTCCACCATTGCTAGCCTCTCTAGTACCACACAACTTTCGCCAGTACCATAAACCCACCATATACCTTCCTCAAAACAGCCAGCATACCTACCTATTATGGCATTTCCATAGCCATTCTGAGATATATTGCCATGAAACTTTCCACCGTTCCATTTATTATGACACGCTTCATCATTGTCATATTGCTTTGCATGATCCTGTAGTTGACATCGTATTTGTGGCAAAGCCACCGTGCATAATTTTAGACATGTCACTCTTGATTCATTGCAAATACTGGTACATCGCCGGAGGCATTCACATAGAGTCATATTTTGTTCTAAGTATCGAGTTGTAATTCTTGAGTTGTAAGTAAATAAAAGTGTGATGATATTCATTATTAGAGCATTGTCCCATGTGAGGAAAGGATGATGGAGACTATGATTCCCTCACAAGTCGGGATGAGATTCTGGACGAAAAAAGAGACCATAAAAAAGATAAAAAGTCCCAAATAAAAAAATGAGAGAAAAAGAGAGAAGGGGCAATGCTACTATCCTTTTCCACACTTGTTCTTCAAAGTAGCACCATGATCTTCATGATAGAGAGTCTCCTATTTTGTCACTTTCATATACTAGTGGGAATTTTTCATTATAGAACTTGGCTTGTATATTCCAATGATGGGCTTCCTCAAAATTCCCTAGGTCTTCATGAGCAAGCGAGTTGGATGCACACCCACTTAGTTTCTTTTGTTGAGCTTTCATACACTTATAGCTCTAGTGCATCTGTTGCACAGCAATCCCTACTCACTCACATTGATATCTATTGATGGGCATCTCCATAGCCCGTTGATACGCCTAGTTGATGTGAGACTATCTTCTCCTTTTTGTCTTCTCCACAACCACCATTCTATTCCACCTATAGTGCTATGTACACTAGTAGAAAAAGGGTCAAACATGAAGCACATTAGTGCCGGTTTGAATTTGAGCCGCCACTAATGTGTGCATTACTGCCGGTTCCAATGGCTAGCCGGCCGCTCTCATTAGTACCGGTTCGTGGCGAACCTTTAGCACCGGTTCGTGCCACGAACCGGTACTAAAGTGAGTGGTGGCAGGATGGTGTCAGTCCGGGGCCCCTCCAGCACCTTTAGTACCGGGTCATATCACGAACCGGTACTAAAGGTCGTCCTACATAGACCCTTCGTCCACCCGAGCTCGCTCTATTCTTCCCCTTTCCCCTCTCCTCTCTATTCTTTTCCCTCTTCCTCTCAAGCTCATCACAAATTTTGCCCAAAATTTGTCAAGATTTGAAGGCCCCCATCCATTCAAATGATCACAAAGGTTAGCAACTTTGTCCTTTCATCTCTCATTGCTAGATTAGCTCGTGCAATGCTTTATATAGTGATTGATTTTTGAGTTTAGTAATTTGGGAGGAATTATATATATGTGCTAGTATTTGATTTATATGCAATTTGAGGTCAAAAATAACACTTAGTTTGCATATGTAGGTGTGGTTTACTTAGTACCTTCTAAATCTCCGTCGTAACCACCGTCGATCGCTCGCAACGTCCCGTCGCCGACACCACCTTGTGGTGAGCCTCTTGTTCATGAAGTTTTCTATAAAAAATTGATGTTTGTGTGATTTGGATATATAGTTACTCGTATAATTATATTACCCATACGTTGTTTGTTATACATAGTGCCATGGTTTTGATATCCGTCCCCGTCGGCCCTCGTCCGGGTTATGATTCGGATGTGGTATATTCTCTTTAAAACTATTCATTGCATTTCGTGTTTATGAAAAATTATGCCCATCAAGTTGACATAGATATTTGTATGTAGGAGGTAGTTGATCAGTGGTTCAACTGACCCTATTGTCGAGAGGTTAAATTTAGTTGAAACAGAAAACGAGGATTTGAAGGAAAAATTGAAAAGAATTGAGGGGGAGAAGATGGAATTGGAGTTGCATGTTGCCGATGTCGTCGATCATCACAAGATTAAGATGGAGAAAATGCGCTTGAAGATTAGAAAGATTAGAAAATATGCCATTCATAGTGAGGCTTGGTATCATTATGCTGTTGGATCAATTGTTACCTTAGTTGCGATCTTGATCGCATTTGTTGTTGCATTTAAATTCTTTAGATAGAGAGTTATTTGTTTGTTGCATTTAAGTGTTGTATGATCTTTATGTATGAACTTTATGTATTTTATTAATTTGGTGTTTTCGGTGCTGTGTATTGAAGATGAGCCGACAATGGATGTACGATGACCAATGCTCTCCCGAGTTCATTAATGGCGTGCGTACTTTTCTTCTTGCGGTTGAGGCAAACAAGCGGGCGGATGGTTTTATGCCTTGTCCATGTGCTGGCTGTAAGAATGGTCACAATTACTCTACGTCAAGAACCATTCACGTCCACCTGTTTGAGTCCGGTTTCATGCCGCACTGTAATGTTTGGACCAAGCATGAAGAAAGAGGGGTTATGATGGAACACAATGAAGAAGAAGAGGACGACGACAGCTATCCTGGCCATGGGTTCCCTGAATACGATGATACAACAATGAGGGAAGAAGCTGAGCCCGTAATGCGGGAAGAAGCTGAGCCGGCAATGCGGGAAGAAGCTGAAGAAGAGGCATCAGATGAGCCCGTTGATGATCTAGGTCGGGCCATTGCCGATGCAAAGAGAAACTGCACAAGTGATTTGGAGAAGAAGAAGTTGCAGTGCATGTTAGAGGATCACAAAAAATTGTTGTACCCGAATTGCGTAGGTGACAAGAAAAAGCTGGGCACCACACTGGAATTGCTACAATGGAAGGCAGAGAATGGTGTATCTGACAAGGGATTTGGAAAGTTGTTGGTAATGATAAAGAAGATGCTTCCAAAGGACAACGAATTGCCCGAGAGTACGTACGAAGCAATGAAGGCTGTCTGCCCTCTAGGGTTAGAGGTGCAGAAGATACATGCATGCCCTAATGATTGAATCCTGTACCGCGGTGAGTACAAGGATTTGAACGCTTGCCCAGTATGCGGTGCATTGCGCTATAAGATCAGTTGCGATGACCCTGGTGATGTCGAGGGCGAGCGCCCTAGGAAGAAGATTCCTGCCAAGGTGATGTGGTATACTCCTATAATACCACGGTTGAAACGTTTGTTCCAAAACAAAGAGCATGCCAAGGCGATGCGATGGCATAGAGAAGACCGTAAGAAAGACGGAAAGTTGAGAGTACCCGCTGACGGGTCGCAGTGGAGAAAAATCGAAAGAAAGTATGGGAAGGAGTTTGCAGATGGCATTAATCCTTTTGGGGAGCAGAGCAGCAACCATAGCACCTGGCCTGTGACTCTATGTTTGTATAACCTTCCTCCTTGGTTGTGCATGAAGCGGAAGTTCATTATGATGCCAGTGCTCATCCAAGGCCCTAAGAAACCCGGCAACGACATTGATGTGTACCTAAGGCCATTAGTTGAAGAACTCTTACAACTGTGGATTGGAACAGGTGTACGTGCGTGGGATGAGCACATGGGGGAAGAATTGGACCTAAAGGCGTTGCTGTTCATGACCATCAATGATTGGCCTGCTCTCAGTAACCTTTCAGGACAGGCAAACAAGGGATACTGCGCATGCACGCACTGTTTGGACGATACCGACAGTATATATTTGGCTAATTGTAAGAAGAATGTGTAACTGGGACATCGTCGATTTCTTCCCAGCAGGCATCCCGTAAGAAAGAAAGGCAAGCATTTCAAAGGTGAGGCCGATCACCGGACAAAGCCTCGCCACCGTACTGGTGCTGATGTACATGATATGGTCAAGGATTTGAAGGTGGTCTTTGGAAAGGGTCCTGTTGGACAACCTGTTCCGAATGACACTGACGGATGCGCACCCATGTGGAAGAAGAAATCTATATTTTGGGACCTGCCCTATTGGAAAGACCTAGAGGTCCGCTCCGCAATCGACGTGATGCACGTGACAAATAATCTTTGTGTGACCCTGCTTGGTTTCTTGGGCGTGTATGGGAAGACAAAAGATACACCTGAGGCACGGGAGGACCATCAACGTATGCACGGAAAAGATGGCATACATCAGGGTCATGCAAGCTACGCTCTTACCAAAGAAGAGAAGGAAATCTTTTTTGAATGCCTGCTCAGTATTAAGGTACCGTCTGGCTTCTCATCGAATATAAAGGGAATAATAAACATGGCAGAGAAAAAGTTCCAGAACCTAAAGTCTCATGACTGCCACGTGATTATGACGCAACTACTTCTGGTTGCATTGAGGGGGCTTCTACCAGAAAATGTTCGATTAGCCATTGTGAAGCTATGTGCATTCCTCAATGCAATCTCTCAGAAGGTAATCGATCTAGAAATCATACCAAGGTTAGAGAATGATTTGGTGCAATGTCTTTACAGTTTCGAGTTGGTGTTCCCACCATCCTTCTTCAACATCATGACGCACGTCCTAGTTCACCTATGTGAAGAGATTAACGTTTTGGGTCCTGTATTTCTACACAATATGTTCCCCTTTGAGAGGTTCATGGGAGTCTTAAAGAAATATGTTCATAACCATGCTAGGCCAGAAGGAAGCATCTCCAAGGGCCATGAAAATGAGGAGGTCATTGAGTTTTGTATTGACTTTATTCCTGACCTTAAGCCGATTGGTATTCCTGAATCGTGGCATAAGGGCAGACTGGATGGAAAAGGCACGCTAGGAGGGGAACAAATAATATCTATGGACGGACATTCTCTCACTGAAGCACACTCCACAGTTCTACAGAATTCCGCCTTGGTGGCTCTGTATATGGATGAACACAAGAATTTGCTACGCTCCAAACACCCGGAGCGGTCTGATAACTGGATTACACGTGAACAAACCAAGAGTTTCGCCAGCTGGTTGCAGACACGTACCATGCATGATGCCTCTATTGAAGATGACCTGTACTTGCTGTCCCAGTTACCATCTTCGAATATAATGACTTTCAAAGGGTACGAGATAAATGGTAATACATTTTACATGATCGCCCAAGATAAGAAGAGCAGCAACCAAAATAGTGGTGTCCTCTTTGATGCAGAAACCAAGACGGGAAACGAAACATATTATGGTTATATACAGGACATATGGGAACTTGACTATCGACGTGGTTTTAAGGTCCCTTTGTTTCGGTGCAAATGGGTCAATATGACACGAGGCGGGGTAACGGAAGACCCGCAGTACGGAATGACAATAGTGGATCTCAACAATCTTGCGTATGCAGACGAACCATTCGTCCTAGCCAATGATGTGGCACAGGTTTTCTATGTGAAGGACATGTCTACCAAGCCGAGAAAAAGAAAAGATAAGGAAGCGAATGCATCGTACGATGAGCCAAAGCGGCACATAGTTCTTTCTGGGAAGAGAAACATCGTGGGAGTGGATGACAAGACAGACATGTCAGAAGATTATGAAAAGTTTTATGAAATTGCTCCATTCACAGTGAATATTGACCCGAGCATCCAGTTAAATGATGAAGATTTTCCATGGCTACGGCGCAAAGGGACACACGCGAAGAAAAAGTTTCATACCCAATGATCTGGGATGTGATCGACTTCACTATCATCACTTTCTTCTGTGTTTCACACCCAGGAGGGAATCTCTGTAATAGTTAGGGTAGCTAGTTATGTGTTTTGGCATTTGAAACGCGAAGAAATTTTATGTGCAAGCAAATTCTTTCATGCATTTCCTGATTTTTTCAGCTAAATGACCCTGAAATTGAAAAGCATTTCAAATGAACTCAGAAAAGGTTGAAAGTTGGCATGGTACCATAATTTCACCCACATAGCATGTGCAACAAAGTAGAGAGGGTTACCGCAAAAACTGGATGCACTTCGTGTACAAAATGGACAATCTCTTTCGAAGTATCAGGGTTTCGGACAAAAACTCATCCGTTACAAAGGCATTTCATTTTTTAAATAACCTAAGCATTACCAAATTGAATATAATGATAAAACACACTAATATTAAACATAACAAAAAAGAATCACTAAAAAATCTATTTTCAAAGTTAAGTTATTCACCAACTAGTGATTCACACAAATTTCAAATAATTCAAAATTTAAACTATTCAAATTTGTAAACTACCGGTACTAACAGAAAGTTTGTAATTTTTTGTACCTAAAGCAAAATTATTCACAAAGGAACTCTAAATACAGCAAAAACAACTCTAAAATAAATAAACCAAAAATAAATAAAGCAAAAATAATAATAAAAAAGCCCACCTACTGGGCCACAGCGGCCTGCATACGACTAGAAACCCAAATTCTAGTTGGGCCAGGATGCAGGCCCGCTAGCCAGTAGGCCCAACAGGGCATCGCAGAAGAGGTAGGCCAGAAGGCCTGCTTAAGAGAGGAGCTCGAGACAGCAGCGACGGCGGGGCTTATAAGCAGGTGTGAGTGCCCCTCGGCTAGCGAGGTGGGACTAAACTTTTGCACCCCTCGCCTGGCAGCGCACACTCTTTAGTATCGGGTCGTGGCTCCAACCGGTACTAAAGGGGGGGGGGGGCTTTAGTACCGGTTGGTGCCACAACCCGGTAGTAAAGGGGGTGCGGTTCCCGCCGCTTCGCCTGGCCAAAACAGACCTTTAGTACCGGTTGGTGGCTCCAACCGGTACTAAAGGTGGGTTGTATATAAGAAAACACTTCAAAAATAAATTG
>NC_057812.1:708133073-708136672 GCF_018294505.1 Triticum aestivum | reverse complement strand
CGTCCTCCCGTCGTCCCTGCCCGGCCCGTCCCCGTCGTCGCCGCCCCGTCCCCGTCGTGTCCGCCCCGTCTCCGTCTCCGTCCCCATCCCCATCGCCGCCCACCGTCGTCGCGCCTCACCGGTCAGCTCCTGCCCCGGCCGCCAACCACACACACACACACACATTGTTATCGAATTGTTAGCAATCTTTCTGCTTTTTAGTTATAGAATTATTAGAAATGTTAGTTTTAGTTATAGAAATGTTAGTTATATAGAAATATTAGAAATGTTAGTTATATAGAAATGTTAGTTATATTAGAAATGTTAGTTATATAGAAATGTTAGTTATATAGAAATGTTTTTTAGTTATAGAAATATTAGAAATGTTAGTTTTAGTTATAGAAATATTAGAAATGTTAGTTTTAGTTACAAAATTTAGAATTTGCATATATGAAATCACAATCCATCATTTAAAAAATGTTACTTTACTTTTGCGGCATATAGTATTTGTTGTCGACGATGCCCGGCCCGCATCCTCACCGTCGACCCATTCGCGACGACGTCCTGCTTCAGAGGACCCATGTCCGGGACTGGGCTCCGCCGGGCTGGCACTGGTAGGTGCTACCTTCAGGGGCGCGGCGCTTGGTGAGGAACCCGGCCCCGGGTCCCATCGTCGACCCTCATCTCCTTTGGTGGCGTTCGCGTGGGCCACTTTCGGTGCGGAGGGAGCCGATCCCGCCGGAGGTGGTACGTTACCGTGTCAGGGAGGAGGACGAGCACGTCCATCGCTACATGGCTGCTATGGACGTCAAGTTCTCCAATACCTGGCAGGTTCTTTTGGGAGATCACCCGAGCTATGATCCAGTGATGGTTCCTTCTCTTTGGGTGTCCACCGCCCGCACCTCAGGAACCGCGAGTGGCCTAGATTCTCTATAGTATTCAATCTTTATTAGCTTGCTAGCTAGCTAGCTAGTGATGTATTCGATATTATATCTATTATTCGAGACGATGTATTCGAGATTATATCTATTATTGAGACGATGTATTCGAGATTATATCTATTATTCGAGATGACGTATTCGAGATTATATTCGATGATGCTTATTATGTACTATGATTGATTCAGTTTTTCATTATTAATTGATTGCATCCATGTATTGTAATTTGAATATATTTCTTTTGGATTAGTTAAACAAAACCTATGGCGGACAATACCAGCAGAGAGGGAGAAGAGGCCCTGTTCAATATCATACGCAATCCTCACGGGCTAGATGATGATCAGAATGAAGAAGATTATGACGGCTCCGAATATCTAAACAACACCGGGGAGGGTGATATGATATTCGATCGCAACGACCGAATTGATGAAGTCATGAACTATGAACATGACGAAGAAAATGTTGATCTTGAAACAACAAAGACCGGCAAGGTATATATATTTACATAAGCAGGCATCTGGTGGTCATCACATGTTTTAAATGACTTGAAGATATATTAACGAATCGATCTTTCTTCTTTCAGCCATCCAGATCGAGCAAATCTTCAGGCAACAGGAAACGATGCCCGAAAAAAAAGTTGAAGGAGGGTGTAAAGTACAATATCGAGACCATCAAACCTAATGGCGAACCATTAGCGCCTAAGAAGATTGCGGACAAGTTCATTCGTCAGTGCAGAGTTCTTGTGAAGGATCAACTCCCGATCTCCCTTCAAGAATGGAGAGAGCCAGCAAAGCCACGTCCAGGAGTTACTTTTGTCGATGACAGACAAAAACTTCTGCTTTGGGAAACGCTCATGGAACATTTCACCCTACCAGATCATTTCATAGATGCAGATGTGGAGAAAGTCAAGGACGCTGCTCTTAGAAGATGGCAGTTGCATGCAGGAACCACAAGATTCGTGAATGGGCCAAGTACGTCAAGGGAGGAAGGAAGACTCCAGTATTTGAGGGAACACTAGAGAAGAAACGTGCTCATTGGGACGATTTCGTGAAATTCAAGGATTCGGAATTATCTACGGAACGGTCGAGAATAAACAAGACCAATGCCACAAAAAGGACAAGTTCCATAAGCTGGGGCCAGGTGGCTATGTGGTGGGAATTCCTAAGTGGGATAAGTCTGAGAAAGAGATGCTGGATGCAGGTGTCACTCCAGAAACATTGAGCTGGCCCCCCAGGTGAAGGACTTGGTTCTAGGCGCATGGGGGGGAGTTGGACCCAAAGACAGGCAAAGTTTCGAAGAAGGCATGTCTGGACGGAGCCGAAGATAAGCTACTTGTTGCAATAGAAGAGGCTCGATCAGGGGTGTTCGAGCCCAACAGAGAGAACGATGAGCTTACACGTGCCCTGGGAAATCCTGAACACCTGGGAAGAACACGAGGCATGGGCGCTATTCCGTGGTATGAGGTGTTTTCGGACTGGAACGCCGACTACAGAACCCGTGCGAGAAAGAAGATTGCGGAGGAGAAGAAGAGGAAGATGGAGGAGGAGCAGAGGAAGCTAGACTATGAATGCCTTCAAGGCCTAGAATCAGCGCACGCGGACTTGGCAATCAAATTCCAGCGGCAGCAGGAGCAGATCGACTCACTTAGCCAGCAAAGGGGGTCTCAGCAGCTAGCGGATGATCCACCATTGGATAGCACCGTCCCATCCATGCCGAGAAGCAGCGTGGGTTCCGCCCCAGGCGACGCATTGCTGGATAGCTACCCAGTGGATTACATCATGGAGAACACTAACTGCGAGCTACACTTCAAAATGAAGAACATATCCATGAAGGTGGCGGACGCCCTTGCTTTTACAAATCCCCCCGAGGCAACCTTCCATTGCAACCTGATTCTAGCGGGCTATGCTCGTGTCTTGGTTGATGAGGTGGTGGACCAATATTTGGGGCTAGAGCTTGACATTACTGGAGGTGACGATGAGCAAACACTGGGAGAGGCCAACCATCATATCATCCTATGGAGAAAGGATTGCATCATCTTTCGAAGGCCACCGACACCGCGTCATCCGACTCCTCGTCGAAGTCCGCCACCGAGTCAGCAGACTCCCACTCCTCCAAGTCCACCAACGTGTCAGGACACTCCTCCTCCAAGTCCGGCACAGCTCAGGCCACTCCTCCTCCTCCAAGTCCGGCAAAGCGTCAGGCCACTCCTCCTCCAAGTCCGGCACAGCTTCAGGCCACTCCTCCTCCTCCAACTCAGCCACATCAGCCGTCTTCGCCGCTTCAGCAATCACGGAAGAGAGCCGCCTCAACTATGGTGCATAGAGGTACAAGTCGAGGTAGTACTGGAGGTACAGGCGAAGGCAAGCGATTTCAATATGGTCCAAGCCTCGCGCCTCTTCCGCAGAGGCCTTATTACAAGTCCGAGGAGGAAAATGTAGCCATATCGAAGGCCGGGGTGGAAGCCCATTTTGCACCGAAACCGCCATCGCCCCCAAGGGAGAATGTGCCTGTGGAAAAGATTGACCACTTCATTCGTATGGCTAGAGCACCAGCTCCCAAGCCTGTTGACACAGACTATGAGCGCCACATCAAGAAGTTAAATCGAGCACGTCTACAAAAAGAGGCGAGCTCGAGCTCGAGCAAATCAGCTGACAAAAGGAGCGGTAAAACCGTTCCCCAGCT
>NC_057812.1:708066428-708132771 GCF_018294505.1 Triticum aestivum | reverse complement strand
GCGCCCAATATTATTGTGGGCAAACCATTAACATTCCTGGGGTGGGCAATGTGGTAATAACCGAGGAGCATATTGCGCAGGCTGAAACGATCGGGATCACTGTTGGACAACTCCTCGATATTGAGCCCATGTCTCCGACTAGAGAGGAGGAAATAAAATGGAAATATGTCCGGGGCCAACATTTGGTCGAGCCAGACGAGGTCAAGAACCTCCCAATGAGAATGTATGAATTGCATCGATGGTACATGGACATTACCCAGATTTCCAATCGAGAGTCCCTCATGGTGAATGTCAAGGAGGAGCATTACTACCATGAGAAAGCTCTGGCCGTTGAGTATTCAGAACTGTTTCAGTTATACAATCAAGACGCACTCGACAAATCTATCGTCAGTTGCTATTGTCTGTAAGTGATTTCTTTCTGTAATTTAAGTCTCAAGCTAGCTGTAGTGATCATTTTGATCAATCATTACCTGTAATTATCCTCACTATATTCTTTTCTGTGGTATTATGCAGGATGAAGATTTATGAAATGAAAAAAGGTGGACGCTATGGCATTGGGTTCGTTGACCAAATACCATTAATGAATAAACATGGAAATTAGATCCATATTACGAAAAAAGTGTAGAGGAAAGCATGCTAGAGTTCTTCAAGCGCCTCAAATACAATGAAGATATACTACTTCCTTACAACTTCGAGTGAGTCACACTGTCTTGTACTACAAATTCTGTTTTTGCCTACTAGCTAGCTACATGTTTTTGCTTACATATGCTCGCTTAATTAAGACATGCAAACATGTGTGCATGCAGATTTCACTGGATCTTGTTAATCATTAAAGTTGATGAAGGAACAGTTGAAGTACTAGACTCACTACTTAAGAAAGCAAGTGACTACACCATCGTGAAGGGGATAGTCAACAGGTAATTTCAATCATTATTAACTATATCTCGCCCTATTTAATTAGTTCTTCATTTCCTGATAACAACTATTTAATAACCCATTTATTCATTTTCTTTTTCGGCGGGCAGGGCTTGGGCAAAGTTCATCAGGGCCACTCTAGGCCCATGGAAACAAGATCTGAAATGGTATCGACCCCAGGTAAGTAATTCAGTAGTACTAGCTAGCTGCCATCTCTTTAAATATCATGCTTGATTAATTATTATCTGCTCAAATTCCATTCTCGTAAAGGCCCTGAAGCAGGTGCCGGGGAATAATCTGTGTGCATACTACGTTTGCGAGAACATTCGCATGATGGCGTCCGAAAGGAGCAAATCTCAAAGACAGGAGTGGGTACGTTTTTCAGAACACTATTCATAATTTTTACACCATTATCGATATCTAGTCACACAACTAATACACATGCATATTGATCTCCTTCTTAAAAGATCAAAGAGGTGCGGGAGTAGCTCCTACCAACGGAGCGCATACAAGCAATTCAAGAGGAAATAGCGGGATTTTTGCTCGACCAGGTCATAGATCCCAAAGGAGAATACTATTACCCGCTACCACCCCCATGAACCACTTCCAATTGTATCGTGCTTCGAAGGCACCAATTAGGCTAATGCCACTGGCTCCAAAGGCGCCAATTAGGAGAAATTGTATATATATATATATATATATATATATATATATATGCATGTGTGTATATATATGTGTGAATTAATTAATGGTGGTTGTGAGACATTCGATGATATATATGATTAGTTCTAAAGGGGGGGGGGCTTTAGTGCCTACACTTCAGCGCCGGTTACCAAACCGGCACTAAAGGGCCTTACGAACCGGTGCTATTGCCCGGTTCTACACTAGTGGTCCATGGCCCACGCTCATGTATTGCGTGAAGATTGAAAAATTTTGAGAACATCAAAAGTTTGAAACAATTTCTTGGCTTATCATCAGGGTTGTGCAAGATTTAAATATTTTGTGTGATGAAGATAGAGCATAGCCAGACTATATGATTTTGTAGGGATAACTTTCTTTGGCCATGTTCTTTTGAGAAGACATGATTACTTTGTTAGTATGCTTGAAGTATTATTATTTTATGTCAATATTAAACTTTTGTCTTGATTCTTTCGGATCTGAATATTCATGCCACCATAAAGAAAATTACATTGAAAATTATGTTAGGTAGCATTCCACATCAAAAATTCTGTTTTTTCTCATTTACCTACTCGAGGACGAGCATGAATTAAGCTTGGGGATGCTGATACGTCTCCAACGTATCTATAATTTTTGATTGTTCCATGCTATTATATTATCTGTTTTGGATGTTTAATGGGCTTTAGTATGCACTTTTATATTATTTTTGGGACTAACCTATTAGCCAGAGGCCCAATGCTAGTTGCTGTTTTTGCCTATTTCAGTGTTTCGCAGAAAAGGAATATCAAATGGAATGAAACCTTCGCGCGGATCTTTTTTGGAACAAACGCAATCCAGGAGACTTGGAGTGGAGGTCAAGGAAGCAACCAGGCAGCCATGAGGTAGGGCGGCGCGCCCAGGGGGGCCAGGCGCTCCCCACCCTGGTGGGCCCCTCATAGCTCCACCGACCTACTCCCTTCGCCTATATATACTCTTATACCCTGAAAACATCCAGGGAGCCACAAAACCACTTTTCCACCGCCGTAACCTCCTGTACTCGTGAGACCCCATCTGGGGACCTTTTCCAGAGATCTGCCGGAGGGGGATTCGATCATGGAGGGCTCCTACATCAACACCATAGCCTCTCCAATGATGTGTGAGTAGTTTACCACAAACCTTCGGGTCCATAGTTATTAGCTAGATGGCTTCTTCTCTCTCTTTGGTTCTCAATACAAAGTTCTACTCGATGTTCTTGTAGATCTATTCGATGTAATTCTTTTTGCGGTGTGTTTGCTGAGATCTGATGAATTGTGGGTTTATGATTAAGATTATCTATGAACAATATTTGATTTTTCTCTGAATTCTTATATGCATGATTTGATATCTTTGCAAGTCTCTTTGAATTATCGGTTTAGTTTGGCCGACTAGATTGATCTTTCTTGCAATGGGAGAAGTGATTAGCTTTGGGTTCAATCTTGCGGTGTCCTTTCCCAGTGACAGCAGGGGCAGCAAGGCACGTATTGTATTGTTGCCATTGAGGATAAAAAGATGAGGTTTATATCATATTGCTTGAGTTTATCCCTCTACATCATGTCATCTTGCCTAATGCGTTACTCTGTTCTTATGAACTTAATACTCTAGATGCATGCTGGATAGCGGTCGATGTGTGGAGTAATAGTAGTAGATGCAGAATCATTTCGGTCTACTTGACACGGATGCGATACCTATGTTCATGATGATGCCTAGATATCATCATAACTATGCGCTTTTCTATCAATTGCTCGGCAGTAATTTGTTCACCCACCGTAATATATGCTATCTTGAGAGAAGCCACTTGTGAAACCTATGGCCCCCGGGTCTACTTTACATCATATAAGTTTCTGATCTACAATTCTAGTTTACTATTTATTTTGCAATCTTTACTTTTCAATCTATACAACAAAAATAACAAACATATTTATCTTATTATCTTTATCATATCTCACTTCTGCAAGTGGACGTGAAGGGATTGACAACCCCTTTATCGTGTTGGTTGCGAGGTTCTTGTTTGTTTGTGCAGGTACTAGGCGAATTGCGTGTAGTCTCTGTGATAGCCTGGCTTATTAGGGATGATAGACTACGCATATCAATAAGGAATTCCTTCTTTTCCGGGAGCCCATTCGGAAAGAACTCCAAAGTTAAGCGTGCTCAGCTTGGAGTAATTTCAGGATAGGTGACTCTCCTTCGCGTGGAAGGCAAGATTGGCAAATAACTATGAAGACTCCATCTTATGTAACTGACTCTATGTAACCCTAGATCCCCCCCCGGTGTCTATATAAACCGGAGGGTGTAGTCCGGAAAGGATATACTCAATACTGTAGTCATACAGGCTAGACTTCTAGGGTTTGGCCATTACGATCTTGTGGTAGATCAACTCTTGTAATACTCATATTCATCAAGATCAATCAAGCAGGAAGTAGGGTATTACCTCCATAGAGAGGGCCCGAACCTAGGTAAACATCATGTCCCCTGTCTCCTGTTACCATCAACCTTAGACGCACAGTTCGGGAACCCCTACCCGAGATCCACAGGTTTTGACACTGACATTGGTGCTTTCATTGAGAGTTCCTCTGTGCTGTCGCTGAAAGGTTCGATGGCCCCTTCGATCGTCAATAACAATGCTGTCCGCGGAGAAACTTTTCTACCCGGACAGATCTTCGTGTTCGGCGTCTTCGCACTGCGGGCCAACTCGTTTGGCCATCTGGAGTAGATCGAAAGCTACGCCCCTGACCATTAGGTCAGATTCGGGAGCTTGAACTACGTCGCGGACATCCGTGGAGAATTGATCTTCGCCGGATTCAAGACTGCGGTAGCCGCTCCCGGTCACCCCGATGATCAAGACCTAAATCTGTCATCGAGCCGCATCTAGGAGACCGCACCTGTAAACACTCTAGCCCCGGATCCGGAGCAAGCGACGCCATACAAGTACGAGAGGATCAACCCCACCGCGGAGGCCGCAGATTCCTCGGCATCGGAGTCGCGCATAGACTTAACCTCTCATGGCGTCTTTGTCATCAGAACTCCGGACTCGTCTCCGGCCATAAGTTCCGAACCACGTGAGCCAGTGGACGCCGAGCTTGATCGTTTATCGATCTTCCAATTCAGCGCCACAGATATCTTCCAGCACTCATCTTTGGGAGATGTGTTAAATTCCTTAAAAAACCTATCCTCGGCGGAGGACTCACAGCCGAAGTATATCCAGCTCGAACCAGGGGCTGACGGTGGAGAATTGTGCTCCCCACCCACCACCTACTTAATATCCATAGTCTAGGATTCGACCGATACACTTGATTACGACTCCGAGAATATCGATGGCATGGACAATGATGCCGATGACAATGAAGACCCCGTTGATACAACTAATGAACAAGATGAACGGGAAGATGGGCAAGTTAGCCCTGCTAGGCCACACACGAAGATTCGGAGGACGACAATTACCTTCCGCTTTCTAAGGATGAGGTGGGCCTCGGCACTGAGGATTTCATCGTGCCTGAGGAACCTAATGAGCAGGAGCGCTTTAAGCGCCAACTAATAGCCACTGCAAGGAGCCTAAAAAAGAAGTAGCAGCAGCTTCAAGCTGACCAAGGTCTGCTCAATGATAGATGGACCGAAGTCCTAGCCGCCAAAGAATATGGTCTTAGTGGACCAGCCAAAAGCTACCTGAAGCATAGATTGCTATCCCAGGGCGACGATGAAGCGCTAGAGCCCGTACCATCATCGCACAATGCGGCAGGTCGACCACAACTGGGCCAAGGTAAAGTGGAAACTCAAGCCGAACACCAGACTGCCCCACCTCGCAGTAAAAGCAAGAACAAAACAGCTCGGGGTTATACATACGACCGTCAACAAGACTTGGGTAGCAAAGCAGGACACTCAAGAGCGATCTACAGATCGCAAGGACATACCTCGACACATGACGACGACCACCTATTCGGACGTGACAAACCTAGCCACACCCGGGCTGAAAACCGCAAATGGACTCCATCAGAGATACGCTGCAGTGTGGCCCAACATAGAGGCGCCGCACACCTTCTTTGCTTCACAAATGAAGTAATGGAGCATGAATTCCCAGACGGGTTCAAACCCATGAATATCGAATCATACGATGGAACAACGGATCCCGCAATATGGATCAAGGACTTCCTCCTCCATATCCACATGGCCCGCGGAGACGACCTTCACGCCATCAAATACCTACCACTAAAACTCAAAGGACCATCTCAGTACTAGTTAAACAGTCTGCTGGAAAATTCTATCGGCAGCTGGGAGGATTTGGAGGACGCCTTTCGCAACATCTTTGAAAGAACATATGTCCGGCCCGACACAGCGGTCAACGCCGGATTTAGCAATCCCAAGCCCAGCCAACGAAAAAATCCATTCAAGGCAAACAGAGATGAACCATCCAAACTAGACATGATATTGGACCGGCCCTGCCAGATTCATGGCCACCCCAATAAACCAGCTAATCACACCAACAGAAGCTGTTGGGTCCTCAAGCAGGCCGGCAGGATCAACGCCGGACATAATGGAAATGGGCCACCAGGCAATAGGGACAATAGAGAAGCTCACTAGCTAAAGCCGGAGGGTGGAAGCAATTTCCCCCTAAAGATCGATCAAATCCAGAACAGAAATAGCAGTTCGGCTTGCGCTGCCCATCTCGTATACCCGTTAAAACTATATCGCACATATATAATTACACACTAAAGATACCATGGGCATTGACGCTAGCACAATCGGACAAGTCTGCAGGCACTCCGGTAACATTCTCTAACTGCTTTCCTATTTTCTTTTGTTTCATTATCTATTAAAAGCAGGTGTTGCAAAGGGGAAACACCTAAGACCGACCCCATAGGAGTTTGGATCCGTACACTCACCTACGGGGCTACTCCCTTCAAGGATTCCCCTCGCCGAGGGCAGGCGGCGCAGACGTGCGACAGGAGGTCCAAAATAACTTTTTGTAGACCGCACTCTCTTTTCGAGCCTGTAACATGCCTTTTCCCTCTACCTTCGACCGAGGGCATATCAAATTGTCGGGGTCGTGGCCTTTATGTATATCAAGTAAACTTTGGCATATCTCTCAGGTCCTAGTTCAAATTATCCGAATTAATCACTCGCGTCTTTTCGCAAAGTGAATACGCCTCCTATGGTTGTTTCATAGATATACCCCGTCTTAACTTGCCAAGGGCTCTGTACGGGAACAAATGAGTTGCCAACAAAGTCCGAACAGCTTTTACAGCGTACTTCGGCGTCGCGAGTTTGGCCTTATATGCATCAACTCCGAATCATGTCCTAGGTCAATAGTTGGGTTGCCCGGCTCCTGTGCTTGCTACCCTATGTTCCGCTCTATCGGCTAGGGTAGTAAAGGGAGAAATACTGCGATTGTGCTACTGGTTCACCCGGTGACGCACCTCAGTAGAGAAAGCCAAAAACTGACTGTCATGATGCGGCGAGAGATGGTCTAGCACTCGATGACTTATCGGAATCTCTAGCAATTCCTCTTTATCACACAAAGGACCTTTGCGGTCAATTATGTAAAGGCATCGTATGAGTAAGCCGCATACATACTAGGGGCTATGTCGTAGACCCACCGTAAAACTCCTATGGCCAAGTGAAAGTGTTAACGCCCTATAGTTTGGTTGCCTGGTTTGCCGCATTGACACCTCCTTCACGGACCAAGACGTTGGGTCAAGAGTGATCAGATACTTTTTTGAACACCCCTGTACTTCCTACAAGGGGGCTAAAACCGACGATTGGAAAACTTTCAGATTATATTAAAACGGCCGCACAGGAGGAACACAAGCTCTCGAGCAAAATATACAAATAGATTCACTATAAAATTGTCTCGTACAATTCTCATACACTTCAGTCGAACATTATGTCTCTCGAGCATTAACCCTCTATCAAGCGGGCGGCTACAAGGACGTCTTCAAAATAATGCTCCGGTTCGTGGCGGTCCTTGCCCTTGGGTGGACTCTTCACCGCAACGTTGATGGCCTTCATATTCCCCCAGAGGCATCTTGCCTCGCTTAGGAGCATGCTTCTCCCAATCTTCGGAGGCGGCCCTCTTCTTCCTGGGAGGGAAGGAGATAGTGGCCCCCCTTCACTTTTGTCTTCGGATGAGGAGATTTTTATTCCTCCGGACACCAAGTCTGAGGTTCCCTAGGAATAGAGGCCATCCTTGGTCCTCTTGCCCTCCGCCTCGTCCTCCTTCTCCGGCATCTGGTATGGTGCTGGGGCCAGCATCCTTGTTAGGACATGATTCGCCAAACCCTCGGGCAGAGGGGCCGAACACATAATCTATTCCGCCTTCTTTATCCATCCCTGGAAAAAGATAGCTTGCTCAGTACCATATTACTGTATGCATGACCACAAAGTATTCGAAAGCCAAGTGCTTACCAGGGTATTCGGATGATTACAGTTAAGGCCATCGTCCTCAGCGGTATCCAGCCAATGTTTCCGCTTCCCGAAAAATAACTTCCACATCCCTTCGTGTGTGGCACCGAAGAAGTGTTGGAGGGTTTGTGGTCCTTCTGGATTAAACTCCCACATGCGGCGAGGCCTGCGCTGGCAGGGCTGGATTCGGCGAACTAACATCACTTGGATCACACTGACGAGATCGATATCTCTCTCGAGGAGGGTTCGGATGCGGCTTTGTAAGGTCCGCACTTCATCCACTAATCCCCAGTCTAGCCCCTTGTTGACCCATGACACGAGCCGTAATGGTGGGCCGGGACGGAAGGTGGGGACAGCTACCCATTTAGCACTGCGGGGCTCTGTAATATAAAACCACTCCCGCTGCCAGTAATTGGAAGCCTCGGAAAAAGAACCTTTCGGCCAGGGAGTGTTGGTGAGTTGGCTGATTGTAGCACCACCGCACTCCGCCTGTTCCCCATCGACTACCTTCGGCTTCACACTAAAGGTTTTGAGCCATAAGTCGAAGTGTGGGGGGATTCGAAGGAAGGCCTCGCATGTAATAAGAAACACCGAGACATGGAGGATAGAGTCTGGGGCAAGATCGTGAAAATCTAGTCCGTAATAAAACATTAGCCCTCGGACAAAGGGGTGAAGAGCAAACCCTAACCCCCGGAGGAAGTGGGAGACGAATACCACCCTCTCACCGGATCTGGGGGGTCGGGATAACTTGTCCTTGAGCAGGAAGCCGGTGGTTGATCTCTGCGGTCAGATATCTGGCGGCCCGAAGCTTTGTGATATCCTCCTATGTAACGGAGGAAGCCACCCATCGGCCTTGGGAACTGGATCCGGACATGATGGGAAGGCTGAAAGCAATGGAGTCGAACCTTGGGTGCTGGAACTCGGGGTTGGGGAGGCTTAGGAGAGGTTTTGCATAAAAAGATGGCCCTTGGTTCCTTTATATACACCTCCGGTATTGAACATCTCCTCCTAAGCCTAAGAACCTGCCTATTCCTAAGGAATCTTTCTCGTAGGACGGTTGGGTTACCCATGCTCGTATTGATGAAAATCTTGTAATTGGGGGACACGATCTCTGCTTTGACAAGACGTGCCAATGACAACCGCGTCTCGAAACGTGGGGTGAAAAATGGTTTGAAATTATGACCGGGCAGGCATGACGTCACATTACTAAAGTTGTCAGCAGATTGGACTCATGTGTTATTATATTCTTTCTACGGTTGTGTGCGGTGTGTGTTATAGGTCCGGAAACGATCAATTCGTCTGAAGACTATTCGGTAGTTCAGAAGGAGGAACTCGCCTTGCAATGTCGAAGACAGCACTATGCGCCGGATACCTTGTCATTGAAGCCTGGTTCAGGGTGCTACTGAGGGAGTCCTAGACTAAGGGGTCCTCGGGCGTCCGACCTGTTATCTATGGGCCGGACCGATGGGCTGTGAAGATATGAAGACCGAAGACTGTACCCGTGTCCGGATAAGACTCTCCTTGGCGTGGAAGGCAATCTTGGGGAATAACTATGAAGATTCCATCTTATGTAACCGACTCTATGTAACCCTAGATCCCCCCGATGTCTATATAAACCAGAGGGTGTAGTCCGGAAAGGATATACTCAATACCGTAGTCATACAGGCTAGACTTCTAGGGTTTGGCCATTACAATCTCGTGGTAGATCAACTCTTGTAATACTCATATTCATCAAGATCAATCAAGCAGGAAGTAGGGTATTACCTCCATAGAGAGGGCCTGAACTTGGGTAAACATCGTGTCCCCTGTCTCCTGTTACCATCAACCTTAGACGCACAGTTCGGGACACCCTACCCGAGATCCTCTGGTTTTGACACCGACATTGGTGATTTCATTGGGAGTTCCTCTGTGCTATTGCTAAAAGGTTCGATGGCCCCTTCGATCGTCAATAATAACGCTGTTTGCGGAGAAACTTTCCTACCTGGACAGATCTTCGTGTTCGGCGGCTTCGCACTGTGGGCCAACTCGTTTGGCCATCTGGAGCAAATCGAAAGCTACGCCCCTGACCATCAGGCCAGATTCGGGAGCTTGAACTATGTCATGGACATCCGTGGAGACTTGATCTTCGCCGGATTCGAGACCGTGGTAGCCACTCCCTGTCACCCCGATGATCCAGACCTAAATCTATCATCGGGCCGCATCCAGGAGACCGCTCCTATAAGCGCTCTGGCCCTGGATTCGGAGCAAGCAACACCATCCAAGGACGGGAGGATCAACCCCACCGCGGAGGCCGCATATTCCTCGGCGTCGGAGCCGCACACAGACTTAACCTCTGATGACGTCTTTGTCATCAGAACTTCGGACTCGTCTCCGGCCGTAAGTTCCGAACCACGTGAGCCAGCGGATGCCGAGCTTGATCGTTTATCGATTTTCAAATTCAGCGTCGCAGACATCTTCCAGCACTCGCCTTTGGGTGATGTCTTAAATTCCTTAAAAAATCTGTCCTCGGCGGAGGACTCACGATCGAAGTATATCCGGCTCTATCTAGGGGCTGACGGTGGAGAATTGTGCTCCCCACCCACCACCCACTTCATAGCCACCATTGAGGATTCGACCGATACACTTGATTATGACTCCGAGAATATCGACGGCATGGACAATGATGCCGATGACAACGAAGACCCCGTTGATAAAACTAACACTACAAAAAAAGACACATCCATGACATTTTGGGCCGAATGAAATTTTTTTCTGTCATACATATGACACTTCTATGACGATAATTGTGACAAAACCCGGTATCATCATAGATGTGGTGGGCTCCTACTTCTATGACAAAAAATCATGACAGAAAATGGGCTTTTCGTCCTGGGCGGGCCTGAGACGCAGCTGCATGACATTCTTTGGGCCGTCCATGACGGAAAAAACCGTGGTAGAAGTGAGGGGAGGAAAATTTCGGGGAGTTCCCGGTTACGGTGGGAGGTCGGGGGCCAAGCGATGCGCGCTTCTCTCATACATGTACACGCGTGTGTGCGAGGCATTGGCTCTAACTGAACCCGAGCGAGGCGTTGGGCTCTAACTGAACCAGAGCGATTGCACTCCAGGCTACGCGTTACTGAACCTGAGCGATCGATCGATGGCTGTTAACTGAACCTGATCGAGCGATTCCTTCGCTACTGCTGCTAACTGAAGCCGATCGATGCTGCCTCTGGATGAACAGTGAGCGTTGCAGGGGGGGATGAACAGTTCCCGGTGGGGGTGGATGAACAGGACCCCGCGGTGTTGCCTCTGGATGAACAGGACCCCGATCGATTGAGCCGGTTGGGGCTGGATGAACAGGACCCCATGGAGGGCTGGATGAACAGGACCACCCCGTGGAGGGAAGGATGAACAGAAGACAGTGGAGGGCAGGATGAACAGTAGCCCATGGAGGGGTGGTTGAAGAGGAGCCCATGGAGAGGGCTGGTTGAACAGTAGCCGGTGGAGTAGCGCGCGGTGGAGGTTGGATGAACAGGAGCCCGTGGATGAACAGTCACAGGTGGAGGCTGGAGGAGGTCGACGGTGGATGAACAGTAGCTCGTGGAGGCTGGAGGGGTCGACGGTGGAGATGAACAGTATCCCGTGGAGTCCCGTTTTGCGGTACGCCACACCCCTCCCGATGAACAGGACCCGCGTTTCGACCGTAGCGCTCCAACACAAGTCCGTTTCATCCGTTTTGCGGTACACCACACCCCTCCCTATCAACAGGACCCCCGTTTCGACCGTAGGAAGTCCGTTTCCTCCGTTTTGCGGTACACCAGACCCCTCCCGATGAACAGGATCCCGTTTTGAACGTGGATAGTCGAACACAAGGCCGTTTCCTTCGTTTTGCGATACGCCAGGCCTTGTTTCCATCGCCTGTTCCACCCAAGCCCTCCCGATGAACACGACCACGCATTCCGTTCCGACCTAGCTGGTTGGCACCCATGCGTTCCGTTCCTCCCCATGAACACGACACATTTCATTGCCTCCCCATGAACACGACGCATTCCGTTGCCTCCCCATGAACACGCGACGATGCTGTTTCTCCGTTCCGATCCAGCCATGTACACGAGCCCTGGCCGTATGTATGCGTAAGTAGGCGTTTGAGACCCCACCCGTATGTACACATACGTGGCCGTATTTTCCTTCTTGCACCCTGGCCGATGTACGTACGTGTACATGCTACGTGCGGGCCTCTACTATGACACGTGCGCGCCTCAACATCCACCAGTATATATGTACATACACATTCGCGACCAGAATGAGAACGCTACGTACGCTTCGACCAGGTGGGTCCTAACTGTCAGGCACTTCCTGGCGTGCGAAGATGTAGCTGGTGAGTCCCAGCAGTCAGGGGCAAACGTTTTTTTTTCATGAAATACGGTGTCCCGTCTGGTGGGTCCCTGCTATTAGGTGGAGGAATAATTATTTTGCACGTAATAAGGAGGCACTTCCTTGCTGCGGCCGTGGACCCAGTTGTCAGCCTCTCCACGTACAGTCCATGTCCGATGGAAGCCGTTCCTTGACCACGCTGACCACGCCGTGTCGAGAGCACCAGGGCGGTGGATGACGGTGAGGCCTAGGAAGGGGATGACGCGGAGCCGGGGAAGACGCGGCAGTGGATGCCCACGCATAGAGGAGTACGAGGGTTCACTGGTTCACTGTGGTGTGAGGCTGCTGTCGCCGCGGAATAACAGGGGGTGTGGGTGAGTAGAGGGATGTCCTGGCCAGCGGTGGGAGTAGTAGGGGCAGTGAGGCCTCCGTCGCATCGCAGCCGGCCACAGGAGGCAGGAGCACGAGGCACGACCGGCGCTGGTTTGCGCGGCTGGAGCAAGAAGACCAGAGGTTGAAGAAGCACTACGGCCGTTGGATGGACATCGTACGATCACTGGAGCTAGAATCGTGCATATTGACTAAGTTGACAAAGCCCTCCATCCCTGTCAACTTAGTAGGCCCACATGTCAGCCTCCCACCAAGGTGGGTCCCAGCTAGCAGGGGGGTATTCATGTTTTTGTGCATAATAAGGAGGCACTTCCGGTGGGTCCGAGCTGACAGCAGGGGGAACATTTTTTTCGCAAAATACAGTGGCCCGTCGGGTGGGTCCTAGTAGTGAGGGGCAAACGTTTTTTCACGATATAGTGGTGGGCGTCCGGTGGGTCCCTGCTATCAGGTGGAGGAATAATTATTTTCCGTGTAATAAGGAAGCACTTCCTTGCGGCTGCCGTGGACCCAGCTGTCAGCCTCTCCACGTACAGTATTCTTCCGATGGAATTCGACCGTTGACCACATTGACCACACCGCGCCGACAGCACCACGGCGGTGGACGACGGCGAGGCGTAGGAAGGGGACGGCGTGGAGCCGGGGAAGACGCGGCTGTGGATGCCCACGCGGAGAGGAGTACGAAGGTTCATTGGTTCGGCTGCGCTGCCGTCGCCGCAGAATAACAGGGGGTGTGGGTGAGTGGAGTGGAGGGATGGCCTGGCCAGCGGTGGGAGTAGTATGGGGGCGGTGAGGCCTCCGCGGCAGCACAGCCGGCCACGGGAGGCAGGAGCAGGCGGCACGACCGGCGCTGCTTTGGGCGGCTGGAGCAAGAAGACCAGAGGTTGAAGAAGCACTACGGCCGTTGGATGGACATCGTAATAGTCGAGCTAGAATCGTGCATATTGACTAAGTTGACAAAGCCCTTCGTCCCCGTCAACTTAGTAGGCCCACTATATTGGGTCCCAGCTAGTAGGGGGAGTATTCATTTTTTTGTGCGTAATAAGGAGACACTTCCTTGCGCGCGAAGATATAGCTGGTGGGTCCGAGCTGTCAGCGGCGGTAACATTTTTTTCGCGAAATACAGAGGCCATTTCGGTGGGTCCCAGATGTCAGGTGGAGGAAATCATTATTTTGCGCGTAATAAGGAGGCATTTCCTTGCGTGCGGCCGTGGACCCAGCTGTCAGCCTCTCCGTGTACAGTCCACTTCAGATGCATGTCGGTCATCGACCACGCTTACCACGCCATACCGAGAGCACTAGGGCGGTGGACGATGGCGAGGCCTAGGAAGGGAACGACACGAAGGCAGGGAAGACTCGGCCATTGTTTTTGTTTCCCATGCGGAGGAGAGTACGACTGTACGAGGGTTTACTGGTTCGTCTGCCATCGCCGGAGAATAACAACAGGTGTGGGTGAGTAGAGGGATGGTTAGGCCAACGATGGGAGTACGGTGGGGCGGTGAGGCCTGCGCGGCAGCACAGCCAGTCGCGGGGAGGAGGGAGCAGGCAGTCCCGCCGGCGCTTGTTTGAGCGGCTGGAGCAGGAAGAGCAGAGATTGAAGAAGCACGACGGCCGTTGGATGGACATCCAACAATATACAGGCCATGTGTGGAAAGCCTCAAATCTGTGGAAAACAACATACATCCCATCTGCCATTATTTCAAATAATTTACAGCCCATTTGCTAATTCTTACGGGTTTTTTTGGAGCCCATATTCTTTATGTTAGCATTACAGCCCATATTGTGGCCATGGTTAAAAAATTATACGAAATTTTGCATATGTCGGTGCGGTCTGAACTGTTTTTAATCCCGAAATTTCGAGTCACAATCAGACTGATTTTAAAAATAAATGTATATCAATATAAAATCCAATAAATTGTCCACGCATAAAAATCAATGCAATTTAAAATCTCAAAATAAAAAAAGACATATGAAAATAATTGCTGGTTTGATGTGTTTTAAAAATGTACAACCCATTTCTCATTATTGATAGGCCATTTTCTCGGCCAGACATACAGACCTCCTCAAGAGATAAGCCGGAGGAGGTGCCCACTCTTGACCTTTCCTCTTGTCTTCATAATTGTCTGTGCAGTTTAACCAAAATAAAATGATATCAACGCCTTGGCATTTTGGTGACACTGTACAAAAAAAATTAACTTATCTCATGAAAGTGAGGTATGTAATCTATAAGCATTAACAGTGCAAATATCTGAAGGTAGTAACAAGTTTCATCATTGGTATACTGGCTGTGCAACAACATTAGAATGCCTTAGCTGAAAAATCTTTAATACATCCACAATCAACCGCTAACCCTGAAATAATCCAGTGACATTAAATGGCATTGCATAAATTTATGGGTGGCATTAGACTGAAGCGGCATTAGTTAAATGCGGCATCACTTTAGCAGTAGCATTGCTGGACTTGACTGCTGGCATTATATTAATAGCAAAAAAAGTGGCAATAAGAGCATGGAAGGCCCATTCGGACAGTGGGCGCACCAGTACGATGTACCTCCACGGACGCAGAGTGGTGAGGGAGGTATGGTTGCCCAGAACAACAAATATCTAGGAAACATATGTGGATTACGTCCCATTTTTGTTCTCTTTAGACACCTTTTTCCTATGCAAGGACAACAAACCGATCGACCTGGTCATTTTCTATTGCGTTGTCATGCCTTTCTACCCTTCTTCAACCAAGAGACATGAGACTCGTTCCTTAGCTACCGATTTTCCCCTTTTCAACCTAGATGCGGGTTCGATGCCTAGTCTCTTGGACAGTACAGTCTCCCTTCCTTTCCTTATTCAACCCAGACATGGATTAGTCTGCATGAGGTAGGGTTTCCTTTAATAGTGCAAATTATGGTTTTCGTTCGCGTGGCCAGTAGAGCAGAGGATAGAAAATTGGGAAGATGGGGGAGTGGAAAAAGATCCACATGCAACGACGTGGCAGATGGGGCAATAGAACAAGGTTATGGTTCGAAAAGAGGCAGCATACCTGAGGGTCCGCGGGAAGTGGCTTCGCTCGTGGTCGTCGTCCTCCGCACACACTACGGCAACAAGCTTGGGGACGGAGGCCATCCCGCGCGGGCGCTAGGTCTGAGAGGACGGCCTTGTCGTCAGTGCGTGACCTCGCTCACCGACGACGAGTGCGTCAATGCTGCACGTCCTTTTCTTCCCCGGTGGATCTGTGACCACCGGTGAGGAGGGAGAGAGGGGCCGTCTTTTTATAGATCTGGAGAGAGGGTGGTAGTGTGAGAAGCAAGTGGGCAAGCCTTAGCAAGAAAGCACTCAAGCTCCAGCCTATATATCTTTTTTATACTACTAGTCTGGAGGTGGAGTAGTAGTAGAGTAGTTTATATTTTTTGTGCGTACAGTACCAGTTAGTCGTGCTTCAAAACTGATCGGCATGCCATTAAAAAAATAAAGGTCGATAACTAATGCGGCACCTCGGGCCAACGCGGCCAGATCACATTTTGCACGAGAAATTACACACCATGTTTCATTGACATGTGGTCCCGTTCCAGACGATGGTGAGTAGTAGGAGTATTTCCGAACGGACGTGTAGGCCAGGGCGTCTCTTCGTGAACCGTGGCAAACTCGCAACCGTCCACCGTTTTTTTTCCTTTCCCTCTCGATTTGGAACTGCTGTCGCACGCTCTTCCTCTCCCTCCTCCATTTTCCTTCAGGCCTTCACCCTTTCTTCTGCCATTGTTCGATCGTCTTCTCCATGGAGGGAACAGGCCGGAAATGACCTCGTTATTCTTGCCCCGATCTAAAAGATGACGTGGTGGAGGAACTCATTGATCGGTGCGATGTCATCACCTCGGCTAGCATGGTAGGTTCGTTCAAGCCCATTCTCGACTCAACTAATAATATCATTACAAAGAACCCAAGAGTCAAGGAGCGGTTTGATCTCCCCTATCTTCTTCGTCGTGACCCTGATGACTAGTGCCGGCACGACGGAGGCCTCGCCCTGTGCCAGTTGATGCTGCTTGATAATGATACGTATGATGTTAAGATGCCATCGCTTGAGGGCAAGGCTTGGGAGGGTGCAAATGGAGATTGGGTTGTTTACATTGGGTCCAACTGCGAGTGGGAACTTGTGAATGTGTACACTCGTGACCGGGTTCCACTTCCAAAAATCTCAGCAGACTGCCCAGAGGTTGAGCACACCGGTATTGTACGCACGTTCAAATACGATCATGGTGACTGTCTTCTACGGAAGATAGCAATTTGTCGAGTTCCCAACCGCTCTTGGAATTACAACAACTATCAAGTTGTTGCTATCTTCGACAAGCTTGTTGCCGTCCTTTATGATTCGACTCGACGGATATTGCTCAAAAATCAGTTTCTGTACACGGATGAGTAATGTGATGCAATTCAATATGAGGGCCTTGTGTTTTCTGCCACCACTCGTGGCACTGTTTTTGCATGGGATCCTCGTAGTTTCGGTACGTTTGTCTTCCACCGTAATTATAATTGTTTCATCGACATGAATGTGGGTTAGCAAGTTTCCCTTTACTAATTAACCTTCTTCTTGTGTTTCCAAGGTCCTGCGAACATCCCACCACCTATACTTGAAATTTTTTATAACCAAGGGGGAGATGACGATGGTGATGATCACGAGCATGAGGACGAGCAGAACCCATCTACTCAGTGGCACCTTGCAACTAATTCCGATGGATCACCTCTTCTTGTGTGTATACAACCCACTGATGATGTTAATACTAAGGAAGCAGGTGTAGTCTCCCATGGTCGCACTCTCTGGACCTATTCCAACACCCGTTGCATGGTACTCGGGATGGATACTAGTATGCTAGCGCTAACTCCTTCTCCCTGGTACAGAATTGATAGTCTTGGAGAAAACTCGCTCTTCCTTGGACAAAACTATCCGATGATGGTGAAAGGCGATACAATTGCTGTTCACACAATATTAACAGTACCATTTATGAGAAGCAACTGTGTCTATACCTCGGACATTTGGGTGGTTCCCTACCCAGGTACTGATATAGTAGGCCGCTTCAGCCTGGATGATCAGTCCTGCACTGGTTTCCAGATCGACAATCGATGGCCCATCCCAGAGAATCACTTGTGGTTCAAAGCAAGCGTTTCCAACGCCGATGAATGGTTGAGTTGAAGTTCATTTCATTGCTTGTTATTTGTTGTGTGGTGAAAACTTTAGTATTTATAATGTATCCTCGTTGTCGATGTGTGTTGATGACCTGTTGTATGTAATAAAATGATATGCATGTGATAAACTTACTAAATTTATGAATGACTTTTGAGTCGCTTCTCTAAATTTGTACTAGCTTCACATGCTTCGCGCATCAGCCGGCGGGTGTTTTTACTGTAGCCATATGTTAATGTGTTCGCTGTACGTAACCAGCACCTCGAATCCTCGATACTAGTACTATATAGTAGGAGTAAGTTGTAGGAGTAGTAGGGTGGCATGGGCCAGAACAAGCATTCAAGTCCAGGAGTACGGCACACGCCACCACCATGACATCCATCTGACACCATATTATTTCTTGGAGTCCGTGCTAGAGCAATCTCTTCAACCTCATCGTTTCTCTAACTTCAGCCATCGCGTGGCGGGTGAGGTGGGGCTTTGCCGATAGTCGGTTTCCTTAACCGCGGTCCCACTTCTAAGGCCAACTCCAACGCACGACCCCAAACGCACCTCCGTTTTGCACGAACTCCAACGATAATTTTGACTAGAAAAGCAAGACCAAAGAAAACAGGAACCACAAAAATACATTTTACTACTCCTGTAAGTTGGATTAGTGCCTTCTTGATGCATTCATTGTTGATCTGCGGAGGCTCGATCTTGCGTCTGTGCTAGCTAAAAGTGATAGAACATCTACTAAATTGTGCTCTATCAATATATGGATGTACTCTTCTTCCCAATACAAAAACTTGCATCCATTCTACTCCCTCCGTTGCACAATACATGCCTTCTATGTGTCAAAATATATATGTATCTAGACATGTCTTAGTATATAGGTACATCCATTTTTGGACAAATGGAAGTCAAGTATTTTGGAACAGAGGGAGTACACAATAAAATTTTTAAGTTAACACAACTAGTCTAATCCGAGAGCAGAACCAAAAATTTGGTCGGGTTCTTCCTTCTTTTGCCGACACGTGGGACATCCAGCATCCAGGTCGTGTCATGAAAGAAAATAGAGTGGTAGTTGAAGCCACGAGATGTGCATCTTGGGTTAAACTGTAAATAGAATCTTACTACTCTTGAGTAACTCCAAAAGCGGCCACCGAAGATCTTTATTGGATTTGTTTTTCATCACCAGCACGTCGAGGTGAAAGATGTGCAGGTTCAGTGGGTCCTCTTGCGTTTTCACTGACATGTGGGGCCGCATGTGAGCAAACAGATGATGGGCTCCGCGCGTCCGCTGGCTAGCTGAGAAGAGAGATAGAGGAGGGCTGAGCACGAACTGCAGGAAATTTGTTCTACGTACCTCGATATAGGCTCGATATAGTGGGGTGGCATGGGCCATAACTAGCATTCACGTCTAGCAGTACGGCACACGCCACCCACACGAGTCCCTTTAGACACCAATTTTCTTCGAGTATGTGCTACAGCCATCTCTTCTCCCTCCTGTTTTCTCAGCCATCGCGCGGTGGGCGGGGTGGGGGTTTGCCGATAGTCGGTTTGCTCAACTGCGGTCCCACTTGTAAGTGAAAATGCAACACCACACGCATTCCCGCTTGAGCGGCGTGCCAGACCAAGCTTGTGGGGGTGCGACGCGAACACGGCAGGCTTTTCCTTTTGAACTCGTAACTTGTAAAATTTGGTTCTGCTCCATGGTGCGACCGATAGATAGAAAATAACATTTTTCCTAGAGTAATGAGAAGTTTGGTTCTGGCGCCGTTCATGCATGGAGTACATACGAAAATTATGAAGTTGATGCGAAAGGTAAGATAATTGCTGTAGTATCATATACTACTACATGGATTTGACGGAAAGATAAAAATACATATGGATCCATCAACGTTCAATGACATCCTCACGCCCTAGTGCGCCGGGTCACGAACCGACGTGTGAGGAGCAGCGGCGTTGGCGGCGAGCTCAACGTGCTTCTGAACAGTGCCGTCCAAGGTTGCCCTGCGCTCCAAGAAGGCCAGCGTCCTATCGTCCTCCTCTTGCATGTAGTAGTCCTAGTGGACGAGTTGCGCGTAGACATGGGTGATTATGTCGATGGTGTCTTGCTGCGCCGGGCGCTGCGTGGCGAGCGCGACCTTGAGGTGGACATTCTCCGGCGCGACGGCGGGCAGTCGCAGGGCCACCAGTGCGTCGAAGAGGTTGTTACCATAGTGGGCGTTGAGGGTGGCGGGCATCACAGAGCCTGGGCGCATCGGCTGGAGGCTTACGTCAAAGTTGTCCGCAAGCTTCTTGACGACGGTGAACTTGTCGAGGAAACCGACGAGGACCTCGTCGAACAAGGAGACGAAGCTATCGTCCAAGCGGCCCCTCGCCCTGGCGGCCTCAAGCAATACTACCTGGAGACTTTCCTCGGTGCTGGGCCGCAGGCCGGCGTCGTGGACCATCTGGCACAGCCGGCTGATGCTCGCGCTCATCGCCTCCATGGGTCTAGCGTAGCTTCTAGTCAACTGATCTTGCGATTCGAGTAATCACTCAGCCCTTGGTTAGTGTGCGTAGGTGCGTAGGATTTCGTACTACTCCTCGGCCCTCTACTGCACCTGCCTTTGGCTGTATGATAGGTGGGCCAGCCACCCCCTGGGGCCACGTGTCATTCACCCAAAGGCAGTTGCCGTAAGTCAATGAAGCTGCGTCCCCCTCCGTGCCGGTGCAGTATAGTCATCTCACCGGACCACTAGTTGGGGCCAAATGAGAGAAGTTTGATGTTTACTGGTTTATTGGTCCCCTTTGCATTTTGCACCAAGTTTTGACCTTTGATTTAACTAATAAAATGTTAATGCATGTAAACAAAAATGTTGTGTAAGTCACCTTACGAAAACAAAATAATCCCAAAATACTTAGGCACGGTGCATTAACTCCCTCCTTGTTTCTTATTTCGTGACATATCAACCAATGAGAGATGTGGGCCGTGCATGCTTTCAATGACTTGAGACTACCAAACATGACATGTAGTGTTTACTTCATTGCATGTAATCCTATTACTACTCTAGTTAGGAGTAGCAAAAAAACATTAAGTTCTCTCGCCGATAGGAATAAAACACCATGTATTTATTTATAGAGGGAGTAGTACATTTTTGGTGACATGCATTACTAGATATTGCTAGTCAAATACTAAAATCAAGATGGACGTGGTAGTACTCCTAAATCCAGATGGTGGTGCTACTAGTACTAGTAGTAGTACTACCAATGTAGTAGTAGGAGTACTAGCACTGTACTACCCATTGGTCAAATTATTACGTGCTGCTCCTCACAATGAAGTGACAAGACCCTGCACCGGAGATGACACCTGAGTATAGGCGCCGTGTTTGGCATACCATAGTCAGCCTCACCGTCTACAGTCACTATCATCATGGCTGTAGAGCTAGCCTGCTTACAACTAGCCCTGTTCGACATAATTTCCCGTGCGTAGATGCCCGTGCATTGCACATAACACCAAGATTGGGGGTGGACGGCTCCAGCAGCGGCCATCGCGCCGGATTTTTCCACGGCCCTCTACTCCTAGATGTGGTGGGGAGGAGATGAGAGAGGGTGTGTTTGTGATAGGGAGATCCCGTCGAGATCATGAGGGGACTATATGGGTGGGAGATCGAGGGAGTGCGTGCGCGATAGAAAGATGCCCCGAGAGAAATCAAGATAGACCATGCACATGTTTGTGATGGAGATTAAGATTAGCTAGTCATATACATATAGGGGGGACTGCGTGTGCCTACAATTGAGTGAGAGACCATCATACTTGGCTAGCTGGGCATGAGATTGTGTGTGTGCACGTGTGAGATAGAGAGAGAACGAGGGTGAGAGATAGAGTTTTAGATGGGCCTATCGAGTGCAAGTGAGATATGCATGTGTATGTGTGACCCAGGTGGATGGAGAGTTTGAGAGAGGGGGGGAAGAGCTCCGAGACGACATAGTGGTGCGTGAGAGAGTTACAGGCAAAGAGCCAAGGAATCTGTGTGTGTACGATGAGTGCACCCAAGATATCTAGCTTGGACTAGCTAGAGTATCATACATAGTGTGCGAGACAGACCTATAGATGGTGTATATATGCATGCAAACTAGAAAGACCCCCCCCCCCACACACACACACAAAGAGAGAGAGAGATGGAGAGAAAGGGAGAGTGACGAACAAGGTTTTTGTGTTGGATGTGTGCGACAGAATTGAAGATTTTCGGCGAGAGAGAGAGAGAGAGAAAGAGAGAAAGAGAGAGAGAGAGAGAGAGAGAGAGAGGGAGAATAGGAGTCCGAGAGAGGGGGAGGTCGCGTTTTATGCATCAAAGACTGATATAAACCATGTTTCGATATAAACTTGCATTCAAATATTTAAATTGGATTACATGTTGTCTGCAATCCACACATGAACGGATATATGCGTATATCAAACAAGTTCATTATTTGACTTTCAACATGTTCATGGAGTACTATAATACTGTACAACATGCTACTCGATTGAGGTGTTCAATTTTGGATTTAGTTCACTATTTTGACCTACTGAACGAGCTATTTCATTGAATCGAGATATTTCATTTTGGATTTGATTCGCGTTTTTGAGTGGGTCAACTATTTGTCATATAGTAAATCGCTAGCAACGAGCATGTAAAAACACATTACTCCCGAGCATCATCTCTCCATCTAAAAAAGAAGTCGCGAGCTAAGATTTCAAAATTTGATCCGAATCGACTTGGTAAGGTAGACGTGGATGCTCGTTCTCCCAAAATTTGAACGAATTGTTAAACATCCACTCTGCTCGGTGGAATTCGCCCGAGCAAATAAATGGGAGACACGAAATTACCGTCCTATGTGGGACACACATCAATTGGCCCGTTGTACATCGAGGGTAGGTTCATAACTTCATCCAAGCGCGCCTTCTCCTCGGCCGAAATGACATGTGCCGAATAATTCATAAACCATGGTCGGCAAAACACGCTCTCCTCGCCCGAAATAGCTCGCGCCCACTATTTTAAAACACACTCTCCTCGCCCGAAATCGCTCGTGCCCACTATAGTTCAAAACACGCCCTCCTCGCCCGAAATCGCTCCCGCCCAGAGAAGCAAAGTTACTATACTATCCCCGACCCTCAGTACACAGACCCAAGCCGAGAAGCCTATAGGCAAGGGTAGAACTATAACTCCACCTCACATTTCAGACAAATGTGTCCATAAGACATGGTTCCACTCCCCTCCCAATTTCCCCCGCCCGCCCCCATTCATACCTTGTGGGCACCAAATTACCTTCTCCCCGGGAAGCTCCCTTCTCCCGAGCCGCGAAACCTCAACCCCACCTCCATGGCGCCCTCCACCGCACCAATTTCACAGCCGCCCTCCTCCCTAATGCCGGAGACGCTGTCCATTTGCCGTCGTGCACTGGGCCGTGTGCCTCTTACTCCGTGCTGCTGGTGCTGCCTCGACGACGGCTGCGTGAACCGTACCAGAGCTGATTCACCCCCGCCGTTGTTCATGGCACCGGAGCGGCTCCAACTTCGGATCCGTCCAGAGTCCTGGCGCTGCTTCGGTGTAGCCGTCGACCGTCGCGACATCGCTCTTTCCCTGCCGCCGGTCACCACCGCAACTGCTCCGGCCTCACCGACTCGGCAGCTAGACCAGCCTACTTCACCATGCTGCAAGATTGGTTGCACCCTCATCTCACATCACTTTATTTAGGCGTCAATTGTCTGAATTTTTATTCTGGGCCAATCGATTTGCAATGGGAAGCAGCACCCCTCGAGGCGGCGGAGCTCCTAAGCTGCCGGTTGGCTGGTGTCTAACGTAAGGGTGTGGGGCCACAAGTTCACCGCGGAAGCAGCGCTTAGATGGCTATCTTTTAGAGTTGCGTGGGAAGGTACTGCCGCCACCGGATCTGGATGACGGGGAGTCTTTGTGGATTGGCCCGGGGGCGGCGCAACCACGGTAGTGCGGTGGGGCGGGGAGCGGGGTTTTGGCCGGGGCCACGGACGGCGGACACAGGCTGCTCTGCCGTTGGTCGCTGGCTCTTCGGGGAAGATTCCAAATAGTGTCAGCCGGGAGGCACAAAACGGCCAGCCATCCGGCGTAGATCGAACAGTACCAAAATAAAATAAAATCGTGTGACCCCAATTTAGTCTTCAATCAACAGAGGTGTGACCACTCTCATACGTTGCTGTTGATCTCTTAGTGTATTTCTTCAGATCAAAGAGATATGTCGTTCTTAACATTATGTGTTATCTGCATCTTCAGACACACCGTCTTCCGACTCACCGCAGTTGCTCCAACAAGGGAAGCATACACCAGAAGGGAGCTATAGAACCCACTCAACAGTTCCCTGCGTCGAATGCGCGTGCCCGACATGCACAGCCACAACAACTGCAGGGCCATCGACAAGTCACCACATGATGCTCACTCCTATGGATGGCAGCCAGATAGGTTGTACCCTCATCTTACTTGTGTGCAACATTTATGGCTTTGTTATTCATCTAAGCATGGAAAATAGATCATCACATTTCACCGTATATTCATGCTGATCTCTTACGGGTCTTGTTCAGGAGTTAACGTTGTTACATAGTTCAGCTAAGATACTTGTTCTTTAGGTAACACTGTTCCACAGTTATTGAGGGAGTCCGGGATTAGGGGGTCTCCGGACAGCCGGACTCTATCCTTCGGCCGGACTATTGTACTATGAAGATACTAAATTGAAGACTTCGTCTCGTGTCCGGATGAGACTCTACTTGGCATGGAAGGCAAGCTAGGCAATACGGATATGTATATCTCCTCCTTTGTAACCGACCTTGTGTAACCCTAGCCCTTTCCGGTGTCTATATAAACCGAAGGGTTTTAGTCCGTAGGACAACATACAATCATACCATAGGCTAGCTTCTAGGGTTTAGCCTCTCTGATCTTGTGGTAGATCTACTCTTGTACTACCCATATCATCAATATTAATCAAGCAGGACGTAGGGTTTTACCTCCATCAAGAGGGCCCGGACCTGGGTAAAACATCGTGTCCCCTGCCTCCTGTTACCATCCGCCTTAGACGCACAGTTCGGGACCCCCTACCCGAGATTCGCCGGTTTTGACACCGACATTGGTGCTTTCATTGAGAGTTCCTCTGTGTCGTCGCCGTTAGGCTTGATGGCTCCTTCGGTCATCGTTAGCGATGCGGTCTAGGGTGAGACTTTTCTCCCCGGACAGATTTTTGTATTCGGCGGCTTCGCACTACGGGCCAACTCGCTTGGCCATCTGGAGAAGATCGAAAGTTACGCCCGTGGCTACCAGTTTAGGTTTGGAAGCTTAAACTACACGACCAATATCCGCGGAGACTTGATCTTCGACGGATTCGAGCCTCTGCCTTGTGCGTCACGCGGTCACGATGAGTACGATTTAGCTCTACCATCAGATAGCGTCCGGGAGATCGCACCGGCAGCCGCTCCGACCATCAATTCGGAGCCAGTTGCCCCGTCCATGGACGGGTGGATAGACCCTGCCACGGAGGCCTTAATCTGAGCAGCAATCGAGCCGAACATCGACCTTACCCTGCACGAGAGCCATGTTGTCAGACTGCCGGATCCTTCTCCGGCCACGGACTCTGAACCGCCTGCGCCCGTTCCTAGCGAATCCGATTGGGCACTGATCATGGAGTTTACCTCCGCGGATATTTTTCAGCACTCGCCCTTTGGCGACATACTGAACTCATTAAGGTCTCTCTCCTTGTCAGGAGGATCCTGGCTGAACTATGTCTGGCAGGATTGGGATGCGGATGACGAAGAAATTCGCTGCCCATCCACCACCCACTTAGTAGCCACTGTCGACGACTTAACTGACATGCTAGACTTCGACTCCGAAGACATCGACGGTATGGATGACAAAGCGGGAGACAAAGAGGAACCACAGCCCACAGGGCATTGGATAGCCACCTCATCATACGATATATACATGGTGGACACACCCAAAGAAGGTAATGGCGATGAGACAGCGGAGGATGACCCCTCCAAAAAGCAACCCAAGCGCCAACGACAGTGGCGCCGCTCTAAGTCCCGCCAAAGCAAAAGTGGTGATACCGGCACGGGAGATAATAACACTCCGCATAGTGCCGAAGATGGCAACAATCCCCTCCAGCACGATCTAGGACAGTAGGATGGAAAGGCCAGCCCTCCAGAGAGAGCGGCAAATGGAGAGGCGGAGGACGATAATTACATGCCCCCCTCCGAAGACGAGGCAAGCCTCGACAATGCCAAATTCGTCGTGCCAGAGGATCCCGTCGAACAAGAGCGCTTCAAGCGCCGGCTTATAGCCACGGCAAATAGCCTTAAGAAAAAGCAGTAGCAGCTTCAAGCTGATCAAGATCTGCTAGCTGACAGATGGACTGAAGTCCTCGCGGCCGAGGAATATAAATTCGAACGCCCCTCCAAGAGTTACCCAAAATGTAGGTTGATAACTCGACTGGAGGAAGAAGCGTATGACGCGGCTGATCTGCCACCTTGTGGCCGCGATAGAGAGGCATTCCAGCCAAAAGCTCAGCCAGCACCCCGACACCATTCAAATAAAAAGGCATGGGGAAATACACCAGACCTATGAGACATATTGGAGGACAAAGCAAAACATGCAAGATCGATCTACGGATCACGAGGGCGCGCCACTATGCGAGACGACAATCGTCACACCGGATACAGTCAAAGTAAGACCGGCCGGGCCGAACACAGCGGGCAAGACTCATTCGAGCTGCGTCGCGACATAGCCCAGTACAGAGGCGCCGCACACCCCCTATGCTTCACAGACGAAGTAATGGATCATCAAATCCCAGAGGGTTTCAAACCCGTAAATATAGAATCATACGACGGCACGACAGATCCTACGGTATGGATCAAGGATTTCCTCATGCACATCCACATGGCCTGCGGTGATGACCTACACGCAATCAAATACCTCCCACTCAAACTTAAAGGACCAGCTCGGCATTGGCTCAACAGCTTGCCAGCAGAGTCCATTGGCTCTTGGGAAGATCTGGAAGCCGCATTCCTCGACAACTTTCAGGGCACTAACGTGCGACCACCAGACACCGATGACCTAAGCCATATAATTCAGCAGCCAGAGGAATCGGCCAGGTAATTCTGGACACGGTTCCTAACAAAGAAAAATCAAATCGTCGACTGTCCGGATGCGGAGGCCCTAGCAGCTTTCAAGCACAACATCCGCGACGAGTGGCTAGCCCGGCACCCTGGTCAGGAAAAGCCAAAATCTATTGCAGCCCTCACGACACTCATGACCCGCTTTTGTGCGGGAGAAGACAGCTAGCTGGCTCGCAGTAATAACATATCAAAGAACCATGGTACTTCGGATACCAAGGACGGAAATAGCAGGTCACGTCGCAACAAACATAAGCGCCACATTAACATCAATAATACTGAAGATACGGCAGTTAATGCCGGATTCAGAGGATCTAAACCCGGTCAGCGGAAAAAGCCATTCAAATGAAGCACTCCGGGCCCGTCCAGTTTGGACTGCATACTTGATCGCTCGTGTCAAATACACGGCACCCCCGACAAGCTAGCCAACCACACCAATAGGGATTGTTCGGTATTCAAGCAGGCCGACAAGTTAATTGCCGAAAACAAAGATAAGGGGCCACATAGTGATGACGAGGAAGAGCCCCGGCAGCCGAACACCGGAGGACAGAATAGGTTCCCCCCACAAGAGCGGATGGTGAACATGATATACGCAACCCACATCCCCAAGAGGGTGCGGAAGCGTGCGCTTAGGGACTTATATGCGCTGGAGCCAGTCGCCCCAAAGTTCAACCCATGGTCCTCCTGTCCGAGCACCTTTGATTGCAGGGAACATCCCACTAGTATCCGTCATGGCGGATTCGCCGCACTGGTCCTAGACCCAATCATCGATGGATTTCACCTCACTCGAGTCCTTATGGATGGCGGCAGCAGCCTGAACCTGCTTTACCAGGACACGGTGCACAAAATGGGTATAGACCCCTCAAGGATCAAACCCACAAAAATGACCTTTAAAGGCGTCATTCCAGGTGTAGAGGCCAATTGCACAGGCTCAATTACACCGGAAGTGGTCTTTTGATCCCCGGATAACTTCCGAAGTGAAGAATTAATGTTCGATATAGTCCCGGTCCGCAGTGGCTATCATGCACTGCTCGGGCAAACCGCATTTGCGAGATTCAATGCAGTATCGCATTATGCATACCTCAAGCTCAAGATGCCAGGACCTCGGTGTAACACCCTCGATGCGGCTATATCTCCCACGTGTCGAAGCATGACTTACAGGCATAACAGCATTGAAAGCAATGTCGCAAGTGAGGTAATGTTCACAACAACCCATGTAACACATAAGGGAAAGAGATACATAGTTGGTTTACAATCGCCACTTCACACAATTACATGAATAAATCATTACATCATCCAGATACACTCAAGGTCCGACTACGGAACCAAAATAAAAGAAGACTACCCCAAATGCTACACAGATCCCCGATCGTCCCAACTAGGCTCCACTACTGATCAACTGGAAAACGGAACAACCTAAAGAACACGATCTTCATAGAGCTCCTCCTTGAGCTTGGTTGCGTCATCTGCACGGTTCAACGGCACCTGCAAACTGGTTTTGGAAGTATCTGTGAGTCACGGGGACTCAGCAATCTCACACCCTCGCGATCAAGACTATTTAAGCTTATAGGAAAGGTAATAGGTATGAGGTGGAGCTGCAGCAAGCGACTAGCATATTTGGTGGCTAACATAGGCAAATGAGAGCGAGAAGAGAAGGCAAAGCACGGTAGAACAACTATGATCAAGAAGTGATCCTAGAACAACCTACGTCAAGCATTACTCCAACACCGTGTTCACTTCCCGGACTCCGCCGGAAAGAGATCGTCACGGTTACACACGCGGTTGATGTATTTTAATTAAGATCAACTTCAGGTTTTCTACAACCGGACATTAACAAATTCCCATCTGCCCATAACTGCGGGCACGGCTTTCGAAAGTTCAAACCTGCAGGGGTGTCCCAACTTAGCCCATCACAAGCTCTCACGGTCAACGAAGGATATTCCTTCTCCCAAGACAATCCGATCAGAATTGGCATCTCAGTTACAAGACATCCTCGACAATGGTAAAACAAGTCCAGCAACACCGCCCGAATGTGCCGACAAATCCCGATAGGAGCTGCACATATCTCGTTCTCAGGGCACACTCAGATAAGACATCCTACGAGTAAAACCAACCCTCATGTTGCCCCGAGGTGGCCCCGCAGTCTACTCGGTCGGACCAACACTGAGAGGAGCACTGGCCCAGGGGGGGTTTAAATAAAGATGACCCTTGAGTCCGCGGAACCAATGGGAAAACGAGGCTAGGTGGCGAATGGTAAAACCAATGTTGGGCATTGCTGGAGGAGTTTTATTCAAGGCGAACTGTCAAGGGGTTCCCAATATAACCCAACTGTGTAAGGAACACAAAATCCGGGAACATAACACCGATATGACGGAAACTAGGGCGGAAAGACTGGAACAAAACACCAGGCATAAGGCCGAGCGTTCCACCCTTTACCAAGTATATAGATGCATTAATTAAATAAGAGATTTTGTGATATCCTAACAAAATATCCATGTTCCAAAAAGGGGACAAACTCCAATCTTCACCTACAACTAACAACGCTATCAGAGAGGCTGAGCAAAGCGGTAACATAGCCAAACAACGGTTTGCTAGGACAAGGTGGGTTAGAGGCTTGGCTTAGCAATATGGGAGGCATGATAAGCAAGTGGTAGGTATCGCAGCAAAGGCATCGCAAAAGAGTGAGCAACTAGCAAGCAAAGATAGAAGTGATTTCGAGGGTATGGTCATCTTGCCTGAAATCCCGCAAGGAAGAAGAACGAGTCCCCGAAGAAGACAAACGGACGTAGTCGAATGGTTCCTCACAAACGCGATGTTATCAGAACCAACCCGAAGAAGCAACACCGGAAAGAAGCAAACAACATAGTAAACAACCATCACATCAACATGGCATGATGCACAACCAAGTATGATGCATGTCCGGTTTAATGAAGCATGGCATGGCAAAGTGCACAAACAATCCTACAAATGAAGTGGAGCTCAATATGCAACGAGTTGCATATTGATGAAACACCACAACAAGTTATTTTGTTCAATCTCGTTTATGTACCCAACAATATTAAATGTTTATTAACATGGCAAGGGGTGAAGCAAATGAAAACTACCTATCTAGGCAAGTTTAAATGAGGCCGGAAACAACGGAGAACAACTTCCGTTAAATCCCCATATGCATATTTTCGATTTGGTGATGTTCTGCCCTAAACACAATTTTAGAGTTATTAAACATGCAAAGTAAAGCCACCATGTTAAACTAGGCATTTGTCTACCCCATTTACATATAAAGTTTATTTAAAACCGAGCTATGGTTATTTAGTTATGAATTAAATCATTTTAGCAATTTATTTAAGCTAATTTAAACAAACAACATTTTAAGCATTTTAAACATGGATGAAAATGACATATTATTAAACTAGATGAAAAACTAAGCAAGTTTCATATTAAGTTTGTTTTAACCGATGCACGGTTTGTGAGTTATGATATGCATGGAGCTTAGGGACCATTTTGCAAAATATGTAGTCTCAGGTTTAATAGAAAAAAACGACCTGCGGAAAAACATGTCCCGGGCCGAAACTGGCCGGCCCAAAAGTGCACAGGGACAGGGGCTGGGCGCTGCTCACATGGGCCCAGGCCCGTTCGGTGGAAGAGGCCTGGCAAGGGGCTCCTGGGCCTTGGCTAGATCTGGCCCACGGCGGGGCCTATGAGTGGAGTGAGCAGCTCCTTCTCGTCGTCCTCGTGCCTCCGCACGAGCAGGGAGGAGGACAAAAAGAGCGGTGGCGGACGACGGCGGCACGCCGACGGGGAGGCACAGAGGAGGGCCTGGGACGGGCGAAGAAGGCCGTGATCCGCCAGATCTAGCGATGTGGGGTCGCTAGAGCTTCCAGGGCGGCGATGGGACAAACCTGCAGGAGAGAGAGAGGAAGCTCATGAGGGAGAGGGAGCAGAGAGGAAAAGGAAAGAAGGAAGAGGAGAAAGGGCGGTCTGGTCCTGCCTGGGAGGTGTGGCGGCGCTGGTTCTTGGTGGTGGTCGACGCAGCGGCGCCGGTCGTCGGGCGATGAGGGCCTCGGACAGCTTCACGGTCCACTTGGGATCGAGGGGAGAAGAGGCAGGCCTCGGGCACCTGGGGACGAAGCAGTGGAGGCAGGAGTCGCATCGGACGAGGAGACGAGGTGGTAGGGCGGCGGTGGTCTTGTAGGTGAGGAGGGACTCCGGCGGCGTCGGTTCCCGGGGCGGCTCGGATCAGCGACCGTGGTGAGCTCCAAAACCATGGCGGGGACAAGGGCATCGGGGAGAAAGGAGCATGTGGGCGCACTGGATGTCTGCGGGGGTTCCATGCTTGACGGATTGAAACGATGGGAGGAGGTGGTTGGCCTGGTTGAGAAAACAAGGAGGAGGGTGGCGCTGTGGATGGATGGATTTGATAGATGGCGGCGGCGTCTGATCCTAGGAGGGAGGAGCCTGTAGGTGGCGGCGGCTAGGGAGGACAAACATCCTAGTTTTTAGGGTTGGGATAAAATTTTGTCCGGTGAATATATAGCAGGTGGACTAGGCTAAGGGGCTATCTCGTCCCTCCGATCGTAATCAGATGGTCGCTAATAAATAGGCTAGGAAGTCCTAATAAGAAAACGGAGATGTTTTGTAAATGTTTGGGGATGATCCGGATCCAACGGTGACGACTGTCCGGGTCGGGTCCGGGATAGCTTTTCGGACGCGCGCGCGAGGGGGGTTGATGCACTAAGCAGAGAGGGTTTCAGACCGTGCGATCGCATCGGACAACTCCGGAAGCTAAGAGGGGAAGGAGTATGGACTAGGTGGGCTGTGGCGAGACTGTGAGGGGGAGAAGAGAGAGAGAGAGAGGGCTCGGCATCTATTTTCGGAGATCAAAAATGTCCGATGTTAGACCGACTATATCGCCGCTATAGTTAACGGGTGGGCTATCAAACGGACTCCGAACGCGATGAAATTTGACAGGCGGTCTTCCTACACTAAAATAAGACCACACGCCAACTTTCAACCCATTTCGAGAACATTTTCCGTCCACTTATAAAATAATAATCCGGACATGCCGCGGGCGCGTGCAAGTGTGTCTGGGCTCAGAACGGACAACGGACGGAACAAGGAGACCAGGACGGATGCAAGTTTTCGAAAACATGCAGATGCAAAGCGGATGATGACATGGAAAGATGCAACACGCAAGCGAAAGACAAGGCAACAACATCGAATAACTGGAAGACACCTGACACATCGGTCTCGGGGCGTCACAACACTCCACCACAACGAGAGGATCTCGTCCCGAGATCTAGAATGGCACCGGAGGGAAAATGGAAGAGAAAAGTGAAGAGGTAAAACTAAGTTGCTTCTTTGAGAAACGAGTGAGACCAAAGTGTTGGGGAACGTAGCAATAATTCAAAATTTTCCTACGTATCACCAAGATCTATCTATGGAGAAACCAGCAACGAGGGGAAGGAGAGTGCATCTACATACCCTTGTAGATCGCTAAGCGGAAGCGTTCAAGAGAACGGGGTTGATGGAGTCGTACTCGTCGTGATCCAAATCACCGATGATCCTAGCGCCGAACAGACGGCACCTCCGCGTTCAACACACGTACGGAGCAGCGACGTCTCCTCCTTCTTGATCCAGCAAAGGGGAAGGAGAGGTTGATGGAGATCCAGCAGCACGACGGCGTGGTGGTGGAATTAGCGGGATTCCAACAGGGCTTCGCCAAGCGCTGCGGGAGGAGGGAGATGTGTCATGGGAGGGAGAGGGATCGACGCCAGGGCTCAGGTATTGCTGCCCTCCCTTCCCCCCCACTATATATAGGGCCAAGGGAGAGGGGGAGAGCGTAGCCTTGCCCCTTCCTCCAAGGAAGGGTGCGGCCAAGGGGGGGAAGGAGTCCATCCTCCCCAAGTTACCTCGGAGGTGCCTTCCCCCTTTAGGACTCTCCCCTCCTCTTGTCCCTTTGGTGCATGGGCCTCTAGGGGCTGGTGCCCTTGGCCCATGTAGGCCAAGGCGCACCCCCTACAGCCCATGTGGCCCCCGGGGCAGGTGGCCCCACCCTGTGGACCCCGGGGATCCTTCCGGTGGTCCCGGTACAATACCGGTGACCCCGAAACTTGTCCCGATTGCCGAAATAGCACTTCCTATATATAATTATTTACCTCCGGACCATTCCGGAACTCCTCGTGACGTCCGGGATCTCATCCGGGACTCCAAATAACTTTCGCGTTACCGCATACTAATATCTCTATAACCCTAGCATCACCGAACCTTAAGTGTGTAGACCCTACGGGTTCGGGAAGCATGCAGACATGACCGAGACGTTCTCCGGTCAATAACCAACAGCGGGATCTGGATACCCATGTTGGTTCCCACATGTTCCACGATGATCTCATCAGATGAACCACGATGTCGAGGATTCGATTAATCCCGTATACAATTCCCTTTGTCTATCGGTACGATACTTGCCCGAGATTCGATCGTCGGTATCCCGATCCCTTGTTCAATCTCGTTACCGGCAAGTCTCTTTACTCGTTCCGTAACACATCATCCCGTGATCAACTCCTTGATCACATTGTGCACATTATGATGGTGTCCTACCGAGTGGGCCCAGAGATACCTCTCCGTCACAAAGAGTGACAAATCCCAGTCTCGATTCGTGCCAACCCAACAGACACTTTCGGAGATACCTGTAGTGTACCTTTATAGCCACCCAGTTACGTTGTGACGTTTGGGACACCCAAAGTATTCCTACGGTATCTGGGAGTTGCACAATCTCATGGTCTAAGGAAATGATACTTGACATTAGAAAAGCTTTAGCATACGAACTACACGATCAAGTGCTATGCTTACGATTGGGTCTTGTCCATCACATCATTCTCCTAATGATGTGATCCCGTCATCAACGACATCCAATGTCCATGGTCAGGAAATCGTAACCATCTATTGATCAACGAGCTAGTCAACTAGAGGCTTACTAGGGACATGGTGTTGTCTATGTATCCACACATGTATCTGAGTTTCCAATCAATACAATTCTAGCATGGATAATAAACGATTATCATGAACAAGGAAATATAATAATAACTAATTTATTATTGCCTGTAGGGCATATTTCCAACAGTCTCCCACTTGCACTAGAGTCAATAATCTAGTTCACATCGATATGTGATTAACACTCAAGGTCACATCCCCATGTGACTAACACCCAAAGATATTACTAGAGTCAATAATCTAGTTCAAATTTACCATGTGATTAACACTCGATGAGTTCTGGGTTTGATCATGTTATGCTTGTGAGAGAGGTTATAGTCAACGGGTCTGAACCTTTCAGATCTGTGTGCGCTTTACAAATCTCTATGTCATCTCCTAGATGCAGCTACCACGCTCTATTTGGAGCTCTTCCAAATAAAACTGTTCTATTATACGAATCTAGTTTACTACCCGAATAAGCTGGATTAGTGTCAAAGTTTGCATCGGCGTAACCCTTTACGACGAACTCTTTTACCACCTCCATAATCGAGAAAATTCCTTAGTCCGCTAGTTACTAAGGATAACTTTGACCGCTGTCCTGTGATCCATTCTTGGATCACTCTTGTACCCCTTGACTGACTCATGGCAAGGCACACTTCAGGTGCAGTACACAGCATAGCATACTATGGAGCCTATGTCTAAGCATAGGGGACGACCTTCGTCCTTTCTCTCTGTTCTGCCGTGGTCGAGCTTTAAGTCTTAACTTCATACCTTACAACTCAAGCAAGAACTCCTTCTTTGACTGATCCATCTTGAACTCTTTCAAGATCATGTCAAGGTATGTGCTCATTTGAAAGTACTATTAAGCATTTTGATCTATCCTTATAGATCTTAATGCTCAATACTCAAGTAGCCTAATCCAGGTTTTCCATTGAAAAACACTTTTCAAATAACCCTTTATGCTTTCCAGAAATTCTACGTCATTTCTGATCAACAATATGTCAACAACATATACTCATCAGAAATTCGATAGTGCTCCCACTCACTTCTTTGGAATTACAAGTTTCTCATAAACTTTGTATAAACCCAAAATCTTTGATCATCTCATCAAAGCATACATTCCAACTCCGAGATGCTTACTCCAGTCCTTAGAAGGACTGCTGGAGCTTTGCATACTTATTAGCATCTTTCAGGATTGACAAAATATTCCGGTTGTATCACATACAACCTTTCCTCAAAAAAACGTCGAGGAAACAATGTTTTTGACATCCTATCTGCAAGATTTCATAAATAATGCAGTAATCTCTAACATAATTCCAACAGACTCTTAGCATTGCTACGAGTGAGAAAGTCTCATCGTAGTCAACTCCTTGAACTTGTCGGAAAACATCTTAATGACAAGTCGAGCTTTCTTAATGGTGATACTTACCATCATTGTCCGTCTTCCTTTTAAAATCCATATGTACCCAACTGCCTTATGACCATCAAGTATGCTTCCAAAGTCTACACTTTGTTTTCATACATGGATCCTCTCTCGGATTCTATGGCCTCGAGCCATTTATCGGAATCCGGGCCCACCATCACTTCTCCATAGCTCATAGGTTCATTGTTGTCTAGCAACATGACTTCCAAGACAGGATTACGTACCACTCTGAAGTAGTACGCATCCTTGTCATCCTACGAGGTTTGGGAGTGAATTGATCCGAAGTTTTATGATCAATATCATAAGCTTCCACTTCAATTGGTGTAGGTGCCACAGGAACAACTCTTTGTGCCTGCTATACACTAGTTGAAGTGACGGTTCAATAACCTCATCAAGTCTCCACCATCCTCCCACTCAATTCTTTCGAGAGAAACTTTTCCTCGAGAAAGGACCCAATTCTAGAAATAATCCCTTATTGCTTCCTAATATGAGACAGGAGGTATACCCAACTGTTTTGGGTGTCCTATGAAGATGCATTTATCCGCTTTGGGTTCGAGCTTATCAGCCTGAAACTTATTCACATAAGCGTCGCTGCCCCAAACTTTTAAGAAATGACAGCTTAGGTTTCTTCAAACCATAGTTCATACGGTGTCATCTCATTGGAATTACATGGTGCCCTATCTAAAGTGAATGCGGTTGTCTCTAATGCCTAACCCATAAACTATTGTGGTAATTCGATAAGAGACATCATGGTATGCGTCATATCTAATAGGGTGCAGTTATGATGTTCGGACACACCATCACACTATGGTGTTCCAGGATGTATTAGTTGTGAAACAATTTCCACAATGTCTTAATTATGTGCCAAACTTGTAATTAAGATATTCATCTCTATGATCATATCATAGATCTTTTATCCTCTTGTCATGATGATCTTTCAACTTCACCCTGAAATTACTTGAACCTTTCAATAATTCAGACTCGTGATTCATCAAGTAAATATACTCAACATCTACTCAAATCATCTGTGAAGTAAGAACATAACGATATCCACTACACGCCTCAGCACTCATTGGACTGCACACATCAAAAATGTATTACTTCCAACAAGTTGCTTTCTAGTTCCATCTTACTGAAACCGAGGCTTTCAGTCATCTTGCCCATGTGGTATGATTTGCATGTCTCAAGTGATTAGAATCAAGTGAGTCCAAACGGTCCATTTGCATGGAGTTTCTTCATGCATATACACCAATAGACATGGTTCGCATGTCTCAAACTTTTCAAAACCGAGTGAGCCCAAAGATCCATCAACATGGAGCTTCCTCATGCGTTTTATACCGATATGACTTACGTGGCAGTGCCACAAGTAGGTGGTACTATCATTACTATCTTTTGGCATGAACATGTGTATCACTACGATCGAGATTCAATAAACCATTCATTTTAGGCGTAAGACCATTGAAGGTATTATTCAAATAAACAGAGTAACCATTATTCTCCTTAAATGAATAACCGTATTGCGATAGACATAATCCAATCATGTCTATGCTCAACGCAAACACCAAATAACAATTATTTAGGTTTAACACCAATCTCGATGGTAGAGGGAGCGTGCGATGCTTGATCATATCAACATTGGAAACACTTCCAACACATATCGTCAGCTCACCTTTAGCTAGTCTCCATTTATTCCGTAGCTTTTATTTCGAGTTACTAACACTTAGCAACCGAACCGGTATCTAATACCCTGGTGCTACTAGGAGTACTAGTAAAGTACACATCAACACAATGTATATCCATTATACTTCTATCGACCTTGCCAGCCTTCTAATCTACCAAGTATCTAGGGTAATTCTGCTCCAGTGGCTGTTCCCCTTATTACAGAAGCACTTAGTCTCGGGTTTGGGTTCAACCTTGGGTTTCTTCACCAGAGCAGCAGCTGAATTGCCGTTTCATGAAGTATCCCTTCTTACCCTTGTCCTTCTTGAAACTAGTGGTTTTACTAACCATCAACGATTGATGCTCCCTTTTGATTTCTACTTTCGCGGAGTCAAACATTGCGAATATCTCAAGGATCATCATATATGTCCCTAATATATTATAGTTCATCACGAAGCTCTAGCAGCTTGGTGGTAATGACTTCGGAGAACCATCACTGTCTCATCTGGAAGATGAACTCCCACTCGATTCAAATGATTGTTGTACTCAGACAATCTGAGCACAAGCTCAACAATTGAGCTTTTCTCCCTTAGTTTATAGGCTAAGAAAATCGTCGGAGGTCTTATACCTCTTGACGTGGGCATGAGCATGAAATCCCAATTCCATCCCTCAAAACATCTCATATGTTCCGCGACGTTTCAAAACGTCTTCGGTGCCTCAACTCTAAACCGTTTAACCGAACTATCACGTAGTTATCAAAATGTGTATGTCAGATGTTCGCATTAAGGAAATAAGCCTTCTATGAAGCAATGAGGACAATCCTCAGTTTACGGACCTAGTCCGCGTAATTGCTACAATCAACTTTCAACTAAATTTTCTCTAGGAACATATCTAAACAGTAGAACTAAAGCGCGAGCTACGACATAATTTGCAAAATCCTTTTGACTATGTTCAGGATAATTAAGTTCATCTTATGAACTCCCACTCAGATAGACATCCCTCTAGTCATCTAAGTGATTACATGATCCGAGTCAACTAGGCCGTGTCCGATCATCACGTGAGACGGACTAGTCAACATCGGTGAACATCTTCATGTTGATCGTATCTACCATACGACTCATGCTCGACCTTCCGGTCTTCTGTGTTCCGAGGCCATGTCTGTACATGCTAGGCTCGTCAAGTCAACCTAAGTGTTTGCATGTGTAAATCTGTCTTACACCAGTTGTATGTGAACGTTAGAATCTATCACACCCGATCATCACGTGGTGCTTCGAAACGACGAACTTTCGCAATGGTGCACAGTTAGGGGGAACACTTTCTTGAAATTTTAATGAGGGATCATCTTATTTACTACCGTCGTTCTAAGAAAATAAGATGTATAAACATGATAAACATCACATGCAATCAAATAGTGACATGATATGGCCAATATCGTATTGCTCCTTTTGATCTCCATCTTCGGGGCTCCATGATCATCATCGTCATCGGCATGACACCATGATCTCCATCATCATGATCTCCATCATCGTGTCTTCATGAAGTTGTCTCGCCAACTATTACTTCTACTCCTACAACTAACGGTTATCAATAAAGTAGAGTAATTACATGACGTTTATGTTGACACGCAGGTCATAAATAAATTAAGACAACTCCTATGGCTCCTGCCGGTTGTCATACTCATCGACATGCAAGTCGTGATTCCTATTACAAGAACATGATCATCTCATACATCACATATATCATTCATCACATCCTTTGGCCATATCACATCACATAGCATACCCTGCAAAAACAAGTTAGACGTCCTCTAATTGTTGTTTGCATGTTTTACGTGGCTGCTATGGGTTTCTAGCAAGAACATTTCTTACCTACGCAAAGACCACAACGTGATATGCCAATTGCTATTTACCCTTCATAAGGACCCTTTTCATCGAATCCGTTCCGGCTAAAGTGGAAGAGACAGACACCCGCCAGCCACCTTATGCAACTAGTGCATGTCAGTCGGTGGAACCGGTCTCACGTAAGAGTACGTGTAAGGTTGGTCCGGGCTGCTTCATCCCACAATACCGTCGAAACAAGATTGGACTAGTAACGGTAAGCATATTGAACAAAATCAACGCCCACAACTACTTTGTGTTCTACTCGTGCATAGAATCTACGCAATAGACCTAGCTCATGATGCCACTGTTGGGGAACGTAGCAATAATTCAAAATTTTCCTACGTATCACCAAGATCTATCTATGGAGAAACCAGCAACGAGGGGAAGGAGAGTGCATCTACATACCCTTGTAGATCGCTAAGCGGAAGCGTTCAAGAGAACGGGGTTGATGGAGTCGTACTCGTCGTGATCCAAATCACCGATGATCCTAGCGCCAAACGGACGGCACCTCCGCGTTCAACACACGTACGGAGCAGCGACGTCTCCTCCTTCTTGATCCAGCAAGGGGGAAGGAGAGGTTGATGGAGATCCAGCAGCACGACGGCGTGGTGGTGGAAGTAGCGGGATTCCAACAGGGCTTCGCCAAGCGCTGCGGGAGGAGGGAGATGTGTCATGGGAGGGAGAGCGAGGCGCCAGGGCTCAGGTATTGCTGCCCTCCCTTCCCCCCCCCCACTATATATAGGGCCAAGGGAGAGGGGGAGGGCGCAGCCTTGCCCCTTCCTCCAAGGAAGGGTGCGGCCAAGGGGGGGAGGAGTCCATCCTCCCCAAGGCACCTCGGAGGTGCCTTTCCCCTTTAGGACTCTCCCCTCCTCTTGTCCCTTTGGCGCATGGGCCTCTAGGGGCTGGTGCCCTTGGCCCATGTAGGCCAAGGCGCACCCCCTACAGCCCATGTGGCCCCCGGGGCAGGTGGCCCCACCCGGTGGACCCCCGGGACCCTTCCGGTGGTCCCGGTACAATACTGGTGACCCCGAAACTTGTCCCGATGGCCGAAATAGCACTTCCTATATATAATTGTTTACCTCCGGACCATTCCGGAACTCCTCGTGACGTCCGGGATCTCATCCGGGACTCCGAAAAACTTTCGGGTTACCGCATACTAATATCTCTATAACCCTAGCGTCACCGAACCTTAAGTGTGTAGACCCTACGGGTTCGGGAAGCATGCAGACATGACCGAGACATTCTCCGGTCAATAACCAACAGCAGGATCTAGATACCCATGTTGGTTCCCACATGTTCCACGTGATCTCATCGGATGAACCACGATGTCGAGGATTCGATCAATCCCGTATACAATTCCCTTTGTCTATCGGTACGATACTTGCCCGAGATTCGATCGTCGGTATCCCGATACCTTGTTCAATCTCGTTACCGGCAAGTCTCTTTATTCGTTCCGTAACACATCATCCCGTGATCAACTCCTTGATCACATTGTGCACATTATGATGATGTCCTACTGAGTGGGCCCAGAGATACCTCTCCGTCACATGGAGTGACAAATCGCAGTCTCGATTCGTGCCAACCCAACAGACACTTTCGAAGATACCTATAGTGTACCTTTATAGCCACCTAGTTACTTTGTGACGTTTGGCACACCTACAGTATTCCTACGGTATCCGGGAGTTGCACAATCTCATGGTCTAAGGAAATGATACTTGACATTAGAAAAGCTTTAGCATACGAACCACACGATCTAGTGCTATGCTTAGGATTGGGTCTTGTCCATCACATCATTCTCCTAATGATGTGATCCCGTCATCAACGACATCCAATGTCCATGGTCAGGAAACCGTAACCATCTATTGATCAACGAGCTAGTCAACTAGAGGCTTACTAGGGACATGGTGTTGTCTATGTATCCACACATGTATCTGAGTTTCCTATCAATACAATTCTAGCATGGATAATAAACGATTATCATGAACAAGGAAATATAATAATAACTAATTTATTATTGCCTCTAGGGCATATTTCCAACACAAAGAACCTTGAAAAGGTTAAGCCGTTTCGAGAAAAGAATACAACGGAGATGAACGAAGTTGAAAGTGCTCCGTTAAGAAAGAGGAATAAGAAAGAACCGATCCGGGTAGCACTCTGGTTGAAAAGAAAAGGAATTGAATAAGAACTTGATAATATGAGAAGATACTTGATGAAAACACAACACACTGCCTCCGGAACTAATCAATGAATGGAACAAGGGGTAAGAAAGATCTCAGACAGCACTCTGGTTGAAAAGAGGTGCAAGGCTTGATAAGGCGAAAAGAGCTTGAGCAAAAGGTCACAACACCCTGGTTAAAATGATAAGCATGAAAAGTTCATGATCTTTGACAAAACGAGATGATGGGTTGAAAAGAGCAACATCACAATGCCTCCGGAAGGAATGAAAGAATGCAAAGAAAAGAACGGAGAAGAAAAACAACATGTTCTACCTCAAATGAGCTTGAAAAAGCATCTTTAGGAGAAGGTTCGAACGAAGTTGTTGGAAAACCAACAACGAAAAGAGTAAGCTTGTTCTGGGCTTATAGAAAACATCTCGAAATCAAGAGGTGAAATTCTGCCACCAATGGAAACAATAGATTGGATTGATATGAACAAGAAGACGAGAAACTTATCCCACCGGGAGGATAAATGAAGAACTTGCGTCATTTATAAGCACCATAAATAGCAACAATCCTTAGGGAAAGCTTTAGGTGAAATATAACCCAAGATAACTCCAATGATATGATTGATGGATTTAAAATATCTCATTCTTAACAACATGTGAATCATGAAACATGAACTCAAATGATCAAGAATGACATAATACCACCTCAAAAGATAAGGTAAAAAGAATTGCCCTTCGGATTACGAGAAGAAGAAAACTTGAAGTATATCTTGGCGGATCATAGCTTCGAGAGATATCTTGAAGAACAATTGAAGAATGAAAAGAATTCTTGAAGAACCACCATGAGGAACTCCGGTAAACAAAAGAATGATCAAACGGAAGGAAAAAGAAGTTGAAAACACAAGGTGAAAATTTGTAATGATTTAGATGGATCTCCGTGACAAGGTAATTGAGAGAACTTGGAATTCTGGGAAAAGAAAGATGAACAAATGGAAACAAGAATTTGATGAGCCTCCGAAATAGGGAATTGAGTTCACTCGATGAAACAAGAATAAGAATTACATTATACTTATCCTTCACCAATTAAATTGATGACAATCAACGGATTTGGCATATTACATATTCTCGTAGAAAAGATTAAGAGAGATATAACATAAACTTGAGAAAAGACTTCAACGATCCACTGGTAGAATTTTGAAGGCATGAATGAATTAATTGATATGATAAACAAAGGAAGAAGAATCTTGGAAGAACCACTGTAAGAATTGAAAAAGAACAAAGTAAAGGGATGAATCACCGGTTAAGAATTATAAAAGAACGAAGACACTTGAGAGATTATAAATACATGAGAACGGAGATATCATGAACTGATTAGAGGATATTTGACTGATGCACCGGTATGATTTGGAGAATGAGAGCCGAAGTCTGAGAACGAGTAAGTCTTCTAAAAATATGGGCTCCAGATAATCAAACTGAACAGAATCTTGAATTGCTCTGGATAGGTGAAAAGAATTCTGAGAATCGAAAAACAATTATGAGAGGATGGGCTCAAACTAGAACCACTAATCCCTGAGAGAACGGATAACATATGGAGGTAAAAACTCTTCTTCGGTCTTCAAATGTTGAGAATGACGACGAGAAATACCACCATGGATTATTTAGATACTCCGGGATGACGAATAGAAAGGTTGAGCCAACGGTGAAAAGATACTTGATTAAGAAATCTGAGTCCTTGAAGAAATAAGGGTGGGAGGGAGGGAAAAACAAAACCAATTTGGAGACGAAAGAAACAAACACCGTTGAGAAGAACTGATAATTGATCTTGCAGATTTTGAAAATGAACGGATCCGCTTGAAGAGAAACACACCGGTTGAAAAGGATTGACATGACAATCTCGATGATCAAGAAGGATTGGTATTCACATAGGAACATGAGAACACCATTTAGGGAAGGTATGGAATCAACACTTGAATTTGAAGCAACTCGAATACCACAATTCAAAAACAAAGGATTGGCTTGCAGAATAAGCCGGAACAAACATATGATAGAGATTTCATCCGAAGTTTTCGTGGTGGGGCCTACACGGGCTCGATCGTAAAGCACCATCATGTACAAGGCAATGCACATGACATACGAAGCGTCCCCGAGTCGGCATTGCCAAGGACTCTTTAAGACACAACGAGAACACTATAAAACCAACCGTGAATAGGCGGACCACTAGACGTCGAACCCCAATTTCATATCATACATCTGTCGAAAAGATATCCTAAGGGCTACTTGAATTCCCACTTATCAACTCCCGAAACTATCTGGTTATGCAATCAGGTGTTGGGGATATAGGGGAAGCATAATATCTCACCCAAACCTAACAAATCCTACATCCAGTTGTATCCATCCTTCAACACATAACCAAGAAACCTTCGGAAATCATTTACCTCTACCTTCGAAAAGCATCCGCTATACGAGTTATGGCAATACTCCCGAACTCCCGCCCCAGTACTGGGTGGCGTCGAGGTTATCTCACCAACAACTGCATAAAAGAGATGTTCGATGTCGGCGAACTCAGGTATTCCAGAACTGCAACGATAAAATTGTGACGACAACACCTCGGAGCTCAACTCCCCGGGACACTGCCACAACCCCTAAATGTTAGGAGGCACCAAGAACAATGTTCTCGTCACAAAACCATCGGGACGATTCCAAGATACCCGCGTGATCCTAAAAAAAATTAGTAAAATTTTGAGAAGAGAAGAGTCAAAACTCTACGTCAGGATGCCTTATCAGAGCGACGAAGGGACTGGGGAGTAAAAAGAATTCCTACTCTCCGATATATATAATCCTATAAGACTCAAAACATTTTTCTAGACTCAACAACGCCAATGATTCGATCAAGCAGGGGGGACCCTAAGTCAGGGACGTCTCTGATACCAACTTGTAATGCCCTCGATGCGGCTATATCTCCCACGTGTCGAAGCAGGACTTAGAGGCATAACCGCATTGAAAGCAATGTCGCAAGTGAGGTAATCTTCACAACAACCCATGTAACACATAAGGGAAAGAGATACATAGTTGGCTTACAATCGCCACTTCACACAATTACATGAATAAATCATTACATCATCCAGATACACTCAAGGTCCGACTACAGAACCAAAATAAAAGAAGACTACCCCAAATGCTACACAGATCCCCGATCGTCCCAACTGGGCTCCACTACTGATCAACTGGAAAACGGAACAACCTAAAGAACACGATCTTCATAGAGCTCCTCCTTGAGCTTGGTTGCATCATCTTCACGGTTCAACGGCACCTGCAGACTGGTTTTGGAAGTATCTGTGAGTCACGGGGACTCAGCAATCTCACACCCTCGCGATCAAGACTATTTAAGCTTATAGGAAGGGTAAAAGGTATGAGGTGGAGCTGCAGCAAGCGACTAGCATATTTGGTGGCTAACATATGCAAATGAGAGCGAGAAGAGAAGGCAAAGCACGGTCGAACAACTATGATCAAGAAGTGATCCTAGAACAACCAACGTCAAGCATTACTCCAACACCATGTTCACTTCCCGGACTCCGCCGGAAAGAGATCGTCACGGTTACACACGCGGTTGATGTATTTTAATTAAGATCAACTTCAGGTTTTCTACAACCGGACATTAACAAATTCCCATCTGCCCATAACCGCGGGCATGGCTTTCGAAAGTTCAAACCCTACAGGGGTGTCCCAACTTAGCCCATCACAAGCTCTCACGGTCAACAAAGGATATTCCTTCTCCCAAGACAATCCGATCAGACTCGTCATCCCAGTTACAAGACATCCTCGACAATGGTAAAACAAGTCCAGCAATACCACGCGAATGTGCCGACAAATCCCGATAGGAGCTGCACATATCTCGTAATCATGGCACACTCAGATGAGACATCCTACGAGTAAAACCAACCCTCAAGTTGCCCCGAGGTGGCCCCGCAGTCTACTCGGCCAGACCAACACTCAGAGGAGCACTGGCCCAGGGGGGTTTAAATAAAGATGACCCTTGAGTCCCCGGAACCCAAGGGAAAAAGAGGCTAGGTGGCGAATGGTAAAACCAATGTTGGGCATTGCTGGAGGAGTTTTATTCAAGGCGAACTGTCAAGGGGTTCCCGTTATAACCCAACCGTGTAAGGAACGCAAAATCCGGGAACATAACACCGATATGACGGAAACTAGGGCGGCAAGAGTGTCATACCCTAGCTAGTTATGCATTAGAGTGTTGCATCATGTTTACTTTTTCATCAGAAACTTGAAATGGGGATGACAGAACCCCCAGTCCCCTCTGAAACCAACTAGGGTTACTAAAATAATTTTTCAATGAACCTGAAATGCCCTTCTAAAATGCCCATCATTTTTGTCTTGGTTCAGAACCTCTGCCAAAAGTGGTGCACCTTTTCCTAGGCCATCCTAGGGTTTTTGAATTAAATCATAAATATTTGAATTTGGGCATTTAAAATAATATAAAATATTTAAATGCCCAAATATCTCCAAACTAAAATGTTTCATGTTGGAGATAATCCAACTATGGACCAGGAGCAATTTGGTGATTTTTGAAGTTGCCTAGGTATTTTATTAAATTCAATAAAGTTGCAGATATATTAAATAAAAAAAACAGAAACAGAAAAAGAAGGGAAAAACTTACCTGGCGCCACCGCAGGCCCACCAGCCAGCCCACCTGGCCGGCCCAGCCCGGCCACCGCTCCAGCGAGCTGCTTGGCTCGCCAGGCAGGCAGCCAAGGTGCTCGGCGGCGGCACCGCAGCTCGCCACGCAGCTGCTCGCCGCCTCGCCGCCTCCCTCGCCCGGCTAACGCCGTGAACCGGCCTCCCTCTCTCCCCCGAACCCCCCAGACACCCCCTCTCCTCTCCAGCTCCTCCCCCTCGCACGCCCCAGCCATGGCCGACGCCACCGTCGCCGCACCACCGTCGTAGCCGTGTTCCCCGTCGTCTCCATGCCGCGCCACCCTGTCCAGAAGCTCCGCCGTCCTCTACTCCTTCGAGCTAGCCGAGCCCCGAGCGCTCGCGTGCCTCGAAGCCGCCGCACCGACCTCGCCCGAGCTCGCCGTCGCCGGAGATCCCTTTCAACGCCGTCGCTGCCTCAGCTCGTCCCCGACCCCGCCGGTGGCCTCTACGGGAGCGCTGTGAGCCTAGCTACTCCCCCGACCCTCTCTCTCTCATTCCCGAGCCGTGTAGCCACCGCACGAGGATCACACGCCCGCACCGTCGCGGACCTCGCCGCCGACGTGCTTCCGGCCACACTCCGGCCAGAAGATGGTGTCCATCTTACTCACTGAGTTCCGCAGCACCTAGCCAGCCACTCCCCGAGCCTCACCGACCCCTCTAGCGCCAAGTTCACCTTCGGCCGAACCCCGGTGGCCGCCAAAGTCGTCGCCGGCGCCAACTCCGGCCACCCCGACCCCAACGGGCTCCGCCAAGAGCTGCGGGTTGTCCTCAGCTCCACTCCGGTGGCCTCCACGGTCCATTTGGTGGCCGAAATGGCCAAAACCACTCCCGCCGCCGCGTCGGGCTCGCCGGCGACTAAACGCCGGCAGCCAACTTTGACTTTGACCACGGGTGGGCCCTGGTTGACTCCCCTGAGTCAATGACAGGTGGGGCCCAGCCCTGTTAATTAAACAGGATTAGTTTCAATTAAGTTTTAATTAAAATAATCACCCTGACATGCGGGACCCACTGTCAGGTTTGACCCAGACCTGTTCCGTTGATCTGTTGACGTCACACTGACGTCAGGCTGACGCAGTAATTTATTTTCTGGATTTAAATTAAATCAGGAAATTCCAGAATATTATTTAAACTTCAAAAATTCATAACTTTTATTCTGTAACTCCAAATTGGACAAATTATATATGAAAAATGATCAGAAAAATCCAATCTATCCATCTGTACTATTTTCATGCATGATCAAACAAGTTAAATTGATGTTTTAAGCAGAACAAGAAAAGGCACTTTAAAAGGCCATATTTGAATTTGGAATTTGAATCTTTGATTCAAATTTGTTCAAACCCTTTTGGCTTTAGTTGCATTAGCCCAACACACTCATATTGCCATGTTTCATGCATGCATCATATTGTTGCACATTGTTTGGTGATGCTTGTGTATCGATGTCCTTTGCGACAGGTTCTGTCCCCGAGGAGTACCGCGATTACCCTAACGAAGAACCGTATCCGTGCATCGAACCATCAGGCAAGCAACCAACCATTTGATCATATCGATACAATCCCATGTTCTCGCTCCTGCTCTCTTTTACTGCATTAAGACAACGCGATTCAAACTGCTGTGTGCTACGGTAGTTGAACCCATTTCCTCTGCATGACCTGTCATTGCCACAGTAACTAGATGAAACCCACTAGCATGTGTAGGAGTTGATTGAGCCCTATGTATGTGTTGTTCCTACCTTGCTATGCCTGCTATGCTTAGAGTCGTGTCAGGTCTGGTTCATCTGGGTGATGGGCTAGAGTGAAATGATTATGACGGTAATGAGAGTGGTGTGGTGAACACGATTTGGTAAAGGTATCGATGAGAGGCCATGTAGGAGTACATGGTGGGTTGTTTCATTGAAGCCGACCTTAAGCACTGAGATCTGTATGTGTGATTTAAGAATCAGCTACTACCATGCATTGGGCCCGAAACCAATGGACCCTCTCGGCTTCTTATTCACCCTAGTTCTCCGTCCAGGAGTTGCAAGTAGTTTCTGGTGTTTATAGCCTACTGGAGGCCGTGGACAGCGCTGACCGTAGGGGTGGGCTGTGATGCGGTAGGTACGTGGCCGGGTGTACCGAATACCCGTTAGGTATCTCGGGAACCCTGTTCACATCGTTCGGGGCCGTATGGGAAACCTCGGCCGGACTCCCTGCGGATGGAACCTGAATAGGCGATAAACCTGGACTGGAGGCTTAGGTGATTAGGTAGGTCGTGGCCGACACCCACGTTGGGCTTCCGCTTGAAGGTTGCCGAGTACATGTCGTGTAAACAACGGTAAGTGGTGAGAGCGTGTATGAAGAAGTACCCCCTGCAGGGTTAACATGATCTATTCGAATAGCCGCGTCCGCGGTAAAGGACTACTTGGTTGCCTATACAGTTCATAGACAAGTAAATGGAAACTACTAAAAGCCTCAAGATAAGTGTGAGTGCCGAGGATGGCTCTTCCGTAGGAAGACGGAGGCGGATCCTCGGTAGTGTATTGAATTGGTGAGTAGTGGACTCGTGTGCGCAAAAATCATTTCAGTTGGAGTATCATAGGATAGCCTAGCCAAGAGTCAAAGCTGGCTTGCTGCAATAACTCCACCAACCCCTCTTGATACTATGCATGTATGTAGGATCTGATGTAAGTCTTGCTGAGTACCTTTGTACTCATGTTGCTATAATCTACATTTTTACAGAAGACGCTGCAACCCCTTCTGATGGGTTCTATGTAGACGTTGACATCAACGAGTAGGCTAAAGACCCAGGTGGTGACCCTGAGCTTGTGAAGGACCACGTAGTATAGCTAGGCTTTCCAAGCCTCTTTTATTTTACTAGTTGTCTGTACTCAGACAAGTTACTTCCGCTGCTGGTTTGTATGACTGTATGACTTGTATGTGGGGTCGTGAGACCCGTACCTTTGTGTATGTTATGTATGGCTCACTGAGCCTTAAATAAAGTACTTGTGTCATAGAGTCATGTTGTGATGCTTCGTTGTATTTGCACATATCGAGCATATTGGGTGTATGATTGAAATGCTTGGTATGTGTGGGATCTGACTATCTAGTTGTTTATCTTTAGTAGCCTCTCTTACCGGGAAATGTCTCCTAGTGTTACCGCTGAGCCATGGTAGCTTGCTACTGCTCTGGAACACTTAGGCTGGCCGGCATGTGTCCTTCTTCGTTCCTGTGTCTGTCCCTTCGGGGAAATGTCACGCTTTGAGTACCGGAGTCCTGTTAGCCCGCTACAGCCCGGTTTACCGGAGTCCTGCTAGCCCAGTGCTACAGCCCGGACCCACTTGCTGATGACCGACACGTTCGAAGCTGGGTCATGGATGCCTGTCCCTGTAAGTCTGTGCCACTTTGGGTTTACGACTAGTCATGTCAGCCCGGGCTCCTTATCATATGTATGCTAGCGACACTATCATATACGTGAGCCAAAAGGCGCAAACGGTCCCGGGAAAAGGTAAGACGACACCCGTGGGGATACCGTGCGTGAGGCCGCAAAGTGATATGAGGTGTTACCGGCTAGATCGATGTGACATCGAGTCGGGGTCCTGACAGCGTTGGCATCAGAGCCGGACTGCCTGTAGGTTCTCCAAGCCAAACTGGTCGATGTTGAGTCTAGAAATTCTTTAGTTATATGTAGGGGAATTGTTTGTGGGTTGGAACGTAAGGCTCTTTTTACTCCTTTATCTAATGACATTCTGATCCGAGTCAGTCCATTCTTCCACCGGGGGTTAAGGAATTAGGATCTGTTCTCTCTTTCAGGATCACGAGTTACTAATCAGTAGTACCTTATAAGTTGATGGATTCAAGCCTAGTTCAGTTCTACTACCACCTTATGTTGTTAGAATGGTTTCAGAACTTTGATATGATGATGTTGAGTGTGTACGAAATCCTTTGTCAAATGTCTCAAAATCCTTTTTGAGCATTTACAGCTGTTATGCTGCCGAAATTTTGCTAGAAGTTCTAATGCCTTTGCATTATGATTGTGCTTTCAGATGGCCACTCGCGACCTCAATCAAGTGGTTCGCCTGACTCGATGCCTAGATGTACCCAGCCATACTGCCAAGTTGGTCAGGGTAATGACTGAGGCTGGATACCGCTGGTATCCCGAGTACACGGTCGAAGAGCAATTCCGAGATTTTAATCAAAGCCAGTATCTCTGCACTGTCAGGATATTTCCATCTTATCCTGGATCCACCGAGCCTCTTCACTGCTCCTATGGACTCGGTGTTACTATTGAGATGGCTGTGCAGGACGCCGCCTACTCTATGATGACCATTATGCGAGTCAGATCTGGGTTATTTCGGGACTCTGATTTCCGGTATATGCCAGGATCACTTCCGGGAGCACAAGGGTATCTCCAGGCTATTTATGCTGACCCCACCCAGGAGGATTCACGGACTCGCACCACTGCTGAGATGCTCGAGGATAAGGACCGTGAAAATCGGGCCTTGAGGTTAGAGCTCTTCAATACCCGTGCTGACCACTGGGCCACTTTGACTCGGTTCGCACCGGCGGTGCAAGCTGGATATTCAGATATGCGCGATCTCTATCCTGTGAGATCTGCTCTGCCAGACGTGATGGGTTGGCGTGATGTAGGAGGCATCACCCCACCTCGCGGTCCCCGCAGGCCACCGTCTGTTGGTCCAAGGCCTCATCCTAGCCCCTATGGTCCACAAGCTCCGCGAGACCGTCTGTTTCCGGATGATCATGTTGAGCTTCCAGGCTATGGAGGTGACTTCTACGAGGACTACTACGGATCGGTCTGAGTTAGTGGTAGTATCACTAGTTCGCACTAGCTGTGTCTTCTATCGTCCCGCGTGACTCGTGGGATATGACCTAGTTTGTACTCTTCCGGAGGTGTAGAAAAATAATGTATAGGAGCTTGGAATGCCTCCGATGAGATGTAATCCTCTTTTCACCGTAATAGTACTTTGTTTGGTCTTGTACTAAACCCTGTATGGTGTGTATGACGATGGAATAAAGAAGCAGTTTCTGTATCTACCATGTCATACGGATGATCATCTTGCATTTCGAGTTATTCCTTACATTTTATATCCTATGTCGGAATTTTATCATCCTGACTAAATCATTGTCTTGTTTACCTAGGATGGTCAACACGCGCACTAACCCTGCTCCTCAAGAGCAGGCCGAAGGCAGTGAAGTCAGGGATGCAAATCTGCCTCATCCTCCTTCCCTAGCCGAGGTTATGATGGAAGCTGAGAGAAACAAGCGGGAGACCAACCGTTTGTTGGAGCGTATTGAACAGAACACAGCACACCATCAGAGGACTAACGTGGTGTCACTCAGTGATTTTATCAAATTGCATCCACCCACGTTCCACCACTCCGTCGAGCCTCTCGACGCTGATGACTGGCTTCGCAGTATCGCTCACAAACTGCGTTCCGCGCTGGTAGCAGAGGCTGACAAGGTCACCTTTGCTGCATATCATCTTGAAGGCCCCGCCAGTCTATGGTGGGAGAATTATGGAGCTATGCGCCCAGCGGGCCATGTCACTACTTGGGCTGAGTTCAGCGAGGCTTTCCGTGAACATCACATTCCGGAGGGTCTCATGGACCGTAAACGTGAGGAATTCTGCAATTTCACCCAAGGCCGACTTTCTGTGGATGTTTACAGCAGGGAGTTTGGTAATCTCGCACGATATGCAACCGAGGAAGTTTCTACTGACGCCAAGAAGCAAGCAAGGTTCCGTAAGGGACTTAGTCCTGAGCTTCGCCGTGACCTCCGTCTGCATGAGTGCACATCTTTTCAGAAACTTGTCAACAAAGCCATCAGTGCTGAAACTGGTCAGACTGACTATGACGCAACACGCAAGCATGGCCGTGACATGGGTTCCTCATCCGGTGCTGGTCCTCAGAAGCGCCGCGTGTGGGTACCCAACACCGCCCTGCCACCCAGGTTCACACCGAGGCCATCTTTCCAGGCGCCTCGCCCCGTTCAACAGTCTGCTCCAGCCAAGCCCTATGGGGGTCCAACCAATAATGCTCCTCCACGTACCAGTTCCGTGACTTGTTTCAAATGTGGGGAATCTGGTCACTATATGCGTGAGTGTCCCCAGACCAACCCCAATCAATCTGCTAAAGCTGTTGGCCGTGGCAAGCCGACAGGGAAAGTGTTTCATGCTAAACCGGTCACCGCTTCACGTGGCCATGTCAACTGTATCTCTGCCGAAGAAGCTCAAGAGGATCCCAACGTCGTTCTCGGTACGCTTCTTGTTAATTGCCACCCGGCATCTGTTCTTTTCGATACAGGAGCCTCTCATTCTTTTATATCCGAAAATTATGCTCGTTTGCATAACGTTGCATTCTGTGACATGCCATCCACTATGGAAATTTCTACCCCTGGTTCTAGATGGCAGACCTCTAGGGTAAGTTATGGAAATGAAATCCAAGTCGACAGACTTGTTTTTCTCGCATCTTTGATAGCCCTTAAATCTTCAGATATTAACATCATTCTGGGTATGGACTGGATGTCAGCTCATCAAGCCAAGATTGATTGCTTCTCTAGGACTGTTCAACACACCCATCCTTCGGGGAAGATAGTCAATGTCTTGACCCGATTAGCCAAGCGACAATTATATTCTCTTAATGCCAGCCCTTTGCCAGACCTTGAGGACATTCCGATAGTCCGTGACTTTCCGGATGTTTTTCCAGAGGAATTGCCAGGTGTTCCACCTGACAGGGATGTTGAGTTCGTAATAGACCTCATTCCAGGAACCGTTCCGATTGCTAGAAGACCTTATAAGATGGCACCACTAGAACTAGCCGAGCTTAAGAAACAACTCGATGAATCCTTGAAAAAGGGTTTCATCCGCCCTAGTTCATCTCCGTGGGCTTGCCCCGTCCTATTCTTCAAGAAGAAAGATGGTACGGACCGGATGGTGGTAGATTACCGACCTGTCAATTTGGTCACAATCAAGAACAAATATCCACTTCCTAGGATCAACGACCTGTATGATCAGCTCGCTGGATCCTCAGTCTTCTCCAAGATGGATTTGAGGTTGGGCTACCATCAAATCAAAATCAGAAACGGGGACATTCCTAAAACGGCCTTTGTTACTCATTATGGCCAATACGAGTACACCGTCATGTCCTTCGGATTAACCAACGCTCCAGCCACTTTTTCTCGGTTAATGAACTCAATCTTCATGGAGTATTTGGATAAATTCGTCGTGGTTTACCTCGATGATATACCCATCTACTCCAAGAACGAGGAAGAACATGCCGAACATTTAAGACTAGTGTTGAAGAAACTTCGAGAGCATCGCCTTTATGCCAAATTTTCTAAATGTGAATTCTGGTTGTCAGAAGTGACCTATCTAGGTCATGTAATATCTGGTAAAGGTATTGCTGTTAACCCTGAGCGAGTTCAAGCCGTCCTTAATTGGACTCCACCTGAATCGGTCAAGCAAGTTCGGAGTTTTCTAGGCTTAGCGAGCTATTGTCGTCGCTTTGTCGAGAACTTCTCCAAAGTTGCTAAACCTCTAACCGAACTCCTCAAGAAAGATAAAAAGTTCGAATGGACTCCACAATGTGAGCACAGCTTTCAGGAACTGAAAAGACGCCTGACCTCTGCTCCCGTACTGGTACCGCCAGACTTTTCCAAGGACTTTGTTATCTACTGCGACGCCTCGCGACAAGGACTAGGTTGCATTCTTATGCAAGATCGACACGTAATTGCTTACGCTTCACGGCAATTGCACCCACATGAGGAGAATTATCCTACTCATGATCTAGAGCTTGCAGCCGTAGTCTATGCACTTAAGACCTGGCGACATTACCTCCTCGGTAATCATTGCGAAATATTCACTGATCACCAAAGTCTGAAGTATATTTTCACCCAGCCAGATTTGAATCTCCGGCAGAGACGTTGGGTTGAATTGATCACAGACTTCGACTTAGGAATAACTTACACCCCAGGGAAGGCCAACGTCATGGCTGATGCGCTAAGTCGTAAATCTTATTGTAACAACCTGATGTTACAACAAAGTCAACCGCTCCTCCATGAGGAATTTCGGAAGCTTAACCTTCACATTGTACCTCAAGGTTTTCTTTCCACCTTGGTAGCAAAACCTACTCTTACGGATCAAATCATCGCTGCCCAAAGGCGAGATAAGGGAATATCTAAAATCAAAGAGAACATTGCTAGCGGAGGTGCTAGTTGTTTCTCCACAAATGATCATGGTGTTGTGTACTTTGAGAACCGTCTAGTGGTTCCCAAGAACCAGCATCTACGGCAATTGATCCTTAAGGAAGCTCATGAATCTCCTCTCACCATTCATCCCGGTAGTACTAAGATGTATCAGGACCTACGCCAGAGGTTCTGGTGGACTAGGATGAAGAGAGAAATTGCTCAGTTTATTGCTAATTGCGACGTCTGTCGTCGTGTAAAAGCAGAGCACCAACGGCCTGCTGGCACCCTTCAACCCTTAGCTATTCCTGAATGGAAATGGGATAAAATTGGTATGGATTTCATTACCGGTTTTCCCAGGACCAAGAGAGGGAATAATGCTATTTTCGTCGTGGTCGATCGTCTTTCCAAAGTAGCCCATTTCTTACCTGTTCGTGAGAGTATAACCGCTAGTCAGCTGGCAGATTTGTACATCTCCCGAATAGTGTCTCTCCATGGTGTTCCTTTGGAAATTAACTCGGATCGAGGAAGTCTTTTCACCTCTCGATTTTGGGAAAGTTTCCAAAATGCTATGGGGACTCGTCTCTCCTTTACCACCGCTTTCCACCCTCAGTCGAGTGGTCAAGTGGAACGCGTCAACCAAATTCTAGAAGACATGCTTCGAGCCTCTGTTATCTCTTTCGGAATGGACTGGGAGAAGTGCCTTCCATTTGCCGAATTCGCTTACAACAACAGCTATCAATCTAGCTTGGGTAAAGCCCCTTTTGAAGTTCTTTATGGACGACGGTGTCGAACACCCCTTAACTGGTCAGAGACCGGGGAAAGACAATTCTTTGGCCCGGACATGATTCAGGAAGCAGAAGAACAAGTTCGCATCGTTCGTGAAAAGTTGAAAACAGCCCAATCTCGTCAAAAGAGTCAATATGACCGAAAACATAAGGCTATGACTTTCGAGGTTGACGAGAAGGCTTATCTTCGGGTCACCCCTCTGAAGGGAACCCATCGTTTCGGTATCAAAGGAAAATTGGCTCCTCGTTACATTGGACCTTTTCGCATTCTCGCCAAACGAGGAGAAGTTGCCTACCAGTTGGAACTACCTCCGCACCTCTCCAGAGTCCACGATGTCTTCCACGTTTCTCAACTCAGGCGTTGCTTCTCGGATCCTATCCGTGAAGTGGACCACGAAACGCTTGATCTCCAAGATAATCTTACATATCGAGAGTACCCCATTCGTATCCTCGATCAGGCCGAACGTACCACTCGACGTCATAACATCAAGTTTCTCAAAGTACAATGGTCGCACCATTCTGAGGATGAAGCAACTTGGGAAAGGGAGGATCGTCTTCGACTCGAGTATCCCGCCTTCTTCCCGGAGGAACCCAAATCTCGGGACGAGATTCTTTTGAGTGGGGGTGAGTTGTCACATCCTAGCTAGCCATGCATTAGAGTGTTGCATCATGTTTACTCTTTCATCAGAAACTTGAAATGGGGATCTGTGAAACCCTCAGAATCTTTTTGAAAATGACCCAAATAAAAATTTCTCCAAAAGGGTCCAAGAAAATGCTCATGTTGCTCTCTGAAAATATTGGACAGAGATAAAAATCAAACCAATATTTTTAAGAGCTCATAGGTATTTATTTTGGGCATTTGGAATTAATGCATAAATATTTGCATTGGAAATATATTAATTATATATATTAATATATGTCCAAATATTATGCCATATATAAAGGAGCTCTGGAATAATATATCTAGCCCCTGCAAAAATTGGCATAAGTTAAATAAATGATTTAATATATTATTTAAATCAAAACAAATGTCAGAAATTAGAAAACAGAAAAAAAATAAAAGGGGGAGAAGCTTACCTGGGCTCCTCCACTGTGCGGCCCAGCCAGCTGGCTGGCCCAGCCAGCAGCCGGCCCAGCCCACCTCCCTCCTCTGTCGTCTTCGTCCCGACAGAGGGAGGGGAGTGTGGCCGGCGCGCGCGCGCGCCACCGCGCCACGCCACCTCTCTCCCTGCCTGCCTGCCCTCCCCTCCTCGCCTCGATGCCCCTGGACGACGCCACGCCTCCCCCCTGCTCTCTCTCACTCTCCCTCGGCTCTTCCCTCCTCTCCCTCGCTCTCTCTCTCACATGGCCGAACACCATCGTCGCCGCCGTTCGCCACAGCAGCCGTCTCCGGCCACCCCTCGCTCCCCCGACTAGCTCAGGAGCTCCGCCTCGACCCCCTCTTCCCTCTCCACCGACCCACAGCTCCCCGGAAGCCCTACATCGCCGCCACGTCGCCGTTCCCCTCTTCGGGCTCCGACCATCGTCGCCGTCAAATTTGCCGTCTCCAGCGCGTCCCCGAGCCCGCTAACCATCCCTGCAGCTCCGCGGTGAGCCCCCGAGTCGTTTCCCCCTTCTCCCCTGGTCTCGTTCAATCTCTAGGCCCTAGCCCCACCTTGGCCGAGAGCTCCACGCCGCCGGCGATGTCGCCGTCGTGGCCACGGTCACCGTAGCACCCAACCGAGCACACTATCGTGCTCCACACCTCACTAGGAGCACGCAGCACGCACTAACGCCTCCCCAAACCCCCTGCAACACCGATCCCGACCGCACCCGAACTCCGGCGGCCGCAGCCGAGCTCGCCGCCGTCGAATCCGGCCACCCCAGGCCCAGCCACGGCCACCGTTCGACGCGCGGGAGCAAGAGCTTTCCAACGAGCCCAAGCACGGCCTCGCCCGTGCCCTGTAGCGCGATCCCGCGTCGCGCCGCCGTCTCGGGCCTCGCCGGCGTCACGTCGCCGGTGGGTTTGACCCACTTTGACCACGGCAGGACACCCCCTGAGTCCCTGACAGGTGGGCCCAGCCCTGTAGCTAATTAGGATTAGTGCTAACCACTAATGGTTAACCCCCTGACACTGACAGTGGGCCCCCAACGCCACTAACCCCTAATTAGGAATAAATTAAACCTGTTAAACCCCACTGTCACTGACGTGTGGCCCCCACACGTCAGGTTTGACTCCAGCCAGCCGCAGTTGACCACTGACGTCATGCTGACGTCATGCTGGCGCAGTAATTATAATTTCTGAATTTAATTTAAATCAGGAAATTCCAGAATATTATTTAAACTTCAAAAATTCATAACTTTTATTCTGTAACTCCAAATTGGACAAATTATATATGAAAAATGATCAGAAAAATCCAATCTATCCATCTGTACTATTCTCATGCATGATCAAACAAGTTAAATTGATGTTTCAAGCAGAACAAGGAAAAGCACTTTAAGAGGCCATGTTTGAGTTTGAAATTTGAATCTTTGATTCAAATTTGTTCAAACCCTTCTGGTTTTAGTTGCATTAGTCCAACACACTCATATTGCTATGTTTCATGCATGCATCATATTGTTGCACATTGTTTGGTGATGGTTGTGTATCGGTATCCTTGCGACAGGTTCTGCCCCCGAGGAGTACCGTGATTACCCTAACGAAGAACCGTATCAGTGCATCGAACCATCAGGCAAGCAACCAACCATTTGATCATATCGATACAATCCCATGTTCTCGCTCCTGCTCTCTTTTACTGCATTAGGACAACACGTTTCAAACTGCTGTGTGCTACGGTAGTTGAACCCATTTCCTCTGCATGACCTGTCATTGCCACAGTAACTAGATGAAACCCACTAGCATGTGTAGGAGTTGATTGAGCCATATGTATGTGTTGTTCCTACCTTGCTATGCCTGCTATGCTTAGAGTCGTGTCAGGTCTGGTTCATCTGGGTGATGGGCTAGAGTGAAATGATTATGTCGGTAATGAGAGTGGTGTGGTGAACACGATTTGGTAAAGGTATCGATGAGAGGCCATGTAGGAGTACATGGTGGGTTGTTTCATTGAAGCCGACCCTAAGCACTGAGATCTGTATGTGTGATTTAAGAATCAGCTACTACCATACATTGGGCCCTGAAATATGACCCCGCTCGACTTCTTATTCACCCTAGCTCTCTGTCCAGGAGTTGCAAGTAGTTTCTGGTGTTTGTAGCCTACTGGAGGCCGTGGACAGCGCTGACCGTAGGGGTGGGCTGTGATGCGGTAGGTACGTGGCACGGTGTACCGAATACCCGTTAGGTATCTCGGGAACCCTGTTCACATCGTTCGGGGCCGTATGGGAAACCTCGGCCGGACTCCCTGCGGATGGAACCTGAATAGGCGATAAACCTGGACTAGAGGCTTAAGTGTTTAGGTAGGTCCTGGTCTACACCCACGTCGGCTTTCGCTTGAAGTCTGCCGAGCACATGTCGTGTGCAGACGCTAAGTGGTGGAAACATGTATGAAGAAGTACACCCCTGCAGGGTTATCATAATCTATTCGAATAGCTGCGTCCGCGGTAAAGGACTACTTGGTTGCCTATACAGTTCATAGACAAGTAAATGAAAACTACTAAAAGCCTCAAGATAAGTGTGAGTGCCGAGGATGGCTCTTCCGTAGGAAGGCGGAGGTGGATCCTCGGTAGTGTATTGAAGTGGTGAGTAGTGGACTCGTGTGCGCAAAACCATTTCAAGTTGGAGTATCGTAGGATAGTCTAGCCAAGAGTCAAAGCTGGCTTGCTGCAATAACTCCACCAACCCTTCTTGATACTATGCATGTATGTAGGATCTGATGTAAGTCTTGCTGAGTACCTTTGTACTCATGTTGCTATAATCTACATTTTTACAGAAGACGCTGCAACCCCTTCTGATGGGTTCTATGTAGACGTTGACATCAACGAGTAGGCTAAGGACCCAGGTGGTGACCCTGAGCTTGTGGAGGACCACGTAGTATAGCTAGGCTTTCCAAGCCTCTTTTATTTTACTAGTTGTCTGTACTCAGACAAGTTACTTCCGCTGTTGGCTTGTATGACTGTATGACTTGTATGTTGGGTCGCGAGACCCGTACCTTTGTGTATGTTATGTATGGCTCCCTGAGCCCTAAATAAAGTACTTGTGTCATAGAGTCATGTTGTGATGCTTCGTTGTATTTGCACATATCGAGCATATTGTGTGTATGATTGAAATGCTTGGTATGTGTGGGATCTGACTATCTAGTTGTTTATCTTTAGTAGCCTATCTTACCGGGAAATGTCTCCTAGTGTTACCGCTGAGCCATGGTAGCTTGCTACTGCTCTGGAACACTTAGGCTGGCCGGCATGTGTCCTTCTTCGTTCCTGTGTCTGTCCCTTCGGGGAAATGTCACGCTTTGAGTACCGGAGTCCTGTTAGCCCGCTACAGCCCGGTTTACCGGAGTCCTGCTAGCCCAGTGCTACAGCCCGGACCCACTTGCTGATGACCGACACGTTCGAAGCTGGGTCATGGATGCCTGTCCCTGTAAGTCTGTGCCACTTTGGGTTTACGACTAGTCATGTCAGCCCGGGCTCCTTATCATATGGATGCTAGCGACACTATCATATACGTGAGCCAAAATCGCAAACGGTCCCGGGCAAAGGTAAGACGACACCCGTGGGGATACCGTGCGTGAGGCCGCAAAGTAATAAGAGGTGTTACCGGCTAGATCAATGTGACATCGAGTCGGGGTCCTGACAGCGTTGGCATCAGAGCCAGGACTGCCTGTAGGTTCTCCAAGCCAAACTGGTCGATGTTGAGTCTAGAAATTCTTTAGTTATATGTAGGGGAATTGTTTGTGGGTTGGAACGTAAGGCTCTTTTTACTCCTTATACCTTATGACTTTCTGATCTGAGTCAGTCCATTCTTCCACCGGGGGTTAAGGAATTAGGATCTGTTCTCTCTATCAGGATCACGAGTTACTAATCAGTAGTACCTTATAAGTTTGATGGTTACCAGCCTAGTTCAGTTCTACTACCACATTATGTTGTTAGAATGGTTTCGGAACTTTGATATGATGATGTTGAGTATGCACGAAATCCTTTGTCAAATGTCTCAATATCCTTTTTGAGCATTTACAGCTGTTATGCTGCCGAAATTTTGCTAGAAATTCTAATGCCTTTGCATTATGATTGTGCTTTCAGATGGCCACTCGCAACCTCAATCAAGTGGTTCGCCTGACTCGATGCCTAGATGTACCCGGCCATACTGCTAAGTTGGTCAGGGTAATGACTGAGGCTGGATACCGCTGGTATCCCGAGTACACGGTCGAAGAGCAATTCCGAGATTTTAATCAAAGCCAGTATCTCTGCACTGTCAGGATATTTCCATCTTATCCTGGATCCACCGAGCCTCTTCACTGCTCCTATGGACTCGGGGTTACTATTGAGATGGCTGTGCAGGACGCCGCCTACTCTATGATGACCATTATGCGAGTCAGATCTGGGTTATTTCGGGACTCTGATTTCCGGTATATGCCAGGATCACTTCCGGGAGCACAAGGGTATCTCCAGGCTATCTATGCTGACTCCACTCAGGAGGATTCACGGACTCGCACCACTGCTGAGATGCTCGAGGATAAGGACCGTGAAAATCGGGCCTTAAGGTTAGAGCTCTTCAATACCCGTGCTGACCACTGGGCCACTTTGACTCGGTTCGCACCGGCGGTGCAAGCTGGATATTCTGATATGCGCGATCTCTATCCTGTGAGATCTGCTCTGCCATACGTGATGGTTTGGCGTGATGTAGGAGGCATCACCCCACCTCGCGGTCCCCGCAGGCCACCGTTTGTTGGTCCACGACCTCATCCTAGCCCCTATGGTCCACAAGCTCCGCGAGACCGTCTGTTTCCGGATGATCATGTTGAACTTCCAGGCTATGGAGGCGACTTCTACGAGGACTACTACGGATCGGTCTGAGTTAGTGGTAGTATCACTAGTTTGCACTAGCTGTGTCGTCTATCGTCCCGCGTAACTCGTGGGATATGACCTAGTTTGTACTCTTCCGGAGATGTAGAAAAATAATGTATAGGAGCTTGGAATGTCTCCGATGAGATGTAATCCTCTTTTCACCGTAATAGTACTATGTTTGGTCTTGTACTAAACCCTGTATGGTGTGTATGACGATGGAATAAAAGAAGCAGTTTCTGTATCTACCATGTCATACGGATGATCATCTTGCATTCCGATTTATTCCTTACATTATGTATCCTATATCGGAATTTTACCATCCTGACTAAATCGTTGTCTTGTTTACCTAGGATGGTCAACACGCGCGCTAACCCTGCTTCTCAAGAGCAGGCCGAAGGCAGTGAAGCCAGGGATGTAAATCTGCCTCATCCTCCTTCACTAGCCGAGGTGATGATGGAAGCTGAGAGAAACAAGCGGGAGACCAACCGTTTGTTGGAGCGTATTGAACAGAATACAGCACACCATCAGAGGGCTAACGTGGTGTCACTCAGTGATTTTATCAAATTGCATCCACCCACGTTCCACCACTCCGTCGAGCCTCTCGACGCTGATGACTGGCTTCGCAGTATCTCTCACAAACTGCGTTCCGCGCTGGTAGCGGAGGCTGACAAGGTCACCTTTGCTGCATATCATCTTGAGGGCCCCGCCAGTCTATGGTGGGAGAATTATGGAGCTATGCGCCCAGCGGGCCATGTCACTACTTGGGCTGAGTTCAGCGAGGCTTTCCGTGAACATCACATTCCGGAGGGTCTCATGGACCGTAAACGTGAAGAATTTTGCAGTTTCACCCAAGGCCGACTTTCTGTGGATGCTTACAGCAGGGAGTTTGGTAATCTCGCACGATATGCAACTGAGGAAGTGTCTACTGACGCCAAGAAGCAAGCAAGGTTCCGTAAGGGCCTTAGTCCTGAGCTTCGCCGCGACCTCCGTCTGCATGAGTGCACATCTTTTTCGAAACTTGTCAACAAAGCCATCAGTGCTGAAACTGGTCAGACTGACTATGACGCAACACGCAAGCATGGACGTGACATGGGTTCCTCATCCGGTGCTGGTCCTCAGAAGCGCCGCGTGTGGGTACCCAACACCGCCCTGCCACCCAGATTCACATCGAGGCCATCTTTCCAGGCGCCTCGCCCCGTTCAACAGTCTGCACCGGCCAAGCCCTATGGGGGTCCAACCAATAATGCTCCTCCACGTACCAGTTCCGTGACTTGTTTCAAGTGTGGGGAATCTGGTCACTATATGCGTGAGTGCCCCCAGACCAACCCCAATCAATCTGCTAAAGCTGTTGGCCGTGGCAAGCCGACAGGAAAAATATTCCACGCCAAGCCGGTCACCGCTTCACGTGGCCATGTCAACTGTATCTCTGCCGAAGAAGCTCAAGAGGATCCCAACGTCGTTCTCGGTACGCTTCTTGTTAATTGCCACCCGGCATCTGTTCTTTTCGATACAGGAGCCTCTCATTCTTTTATATCTGAAAACTATGCTCGCTTGCATAACGTCGCATTCGGTGATATGCCAACCTCTATGGTAATTCAAACTCCGGGATCCAAATGGCAACCTTCTAGAGTAAGCCATGGAAATGAAATCCAAGTCGATAGACTTGTTTTTCTCGCATCTTTGATAGCCCTTAAATCTTCAGATATTAATATCATTTTGGGTATGGACTGGATGTCAGCTCATCAAGCCAAAATTGATTGCTTCTCTAGGACTGTTCAACTCACCCATCCTTCGGGGAAGATAGTCAATGTCTTGACCCGAATAGCCAAGCGACAATTATATTCTCTTAACGCCAGCCCTTTGCCAGACCTTGAGGACGTTCCGGTAGTCCGTGACTTCCCGGATGTCTTCCCAGAAGAATTGCCAGGTGTTCCACCTGACAGGGATGTTGAGTTCGTAATCGACCTCATCCCCGGAACCGTTCCGATTGCTAGAAGACCCTATAAGATGGCACCACTAGAACTAGCCGAGCTTAAGAAACAACTCGATGAATCCTTGAAAAAGGGTTTCATCCGCCCTAGTTCATCTCCGTGGGCTTGCCCCGTCCTATTCGTCAAGAAGAAGGATGGTACGGACCGGATGGTTGTAGATTACCGACCTGTCAATCTGGTCACAATCAAAAACAAATATCCACTTCCCAGGATCAACGATCTGTATGATCAGCTCGCTGGATCCTCAGTCTTCTCCAAGATGGATTTGAGGTTGGGCTACCATCAAATCAAAATCAGAAACGGGGACATTCCTAAAACGGCCTTTGTTACTCGTTATGGCCAATACGAGTACACCGTCATGTCCTTCGGTTTAACCAACGCTCCAGCCACCTTTTCTCGGTTAATGAACTCAATCTTCATGGAGTATTTGGATAAATTCGTCGTGGTTTATCTCGATGACATACTCATCTACTCCAAGAACGAGGAAGAACATGCCGAACATTTAAGGCTAGTGTTGAAGAAACTTCGAGAGCATCGCCTTTATGCCAAATTTTCAAAATGTGAATTCTGGTTGTCAGAAGTGACCTATCTGGGTCATGTAATATCTGGTAAAGGTATTGCTGTTAACCCTGAGCGAGTTCAAGCCGTCCTTAATTGGACTCCACCTGAATCGGTCAAGCAAGTTCGGAGTTTTCTAGGCTTAGCGAGCTATTGCCGTCGCTTTGTTGAGAACTTCTCCAAAGTTGCTAAACCTCTAACCGAACTCCTCAAGAAAGATAAGAAGTTCGAATGGACTCCACCATGTGAGCACAGCTTTCAGGAACTGAAAAGACGCCTGACCTCTGCTCCCGTGCTGGTACCGCCAGACTTCTCCAAGGACTTTATTATCTACTGCGACGCCTCGCGACAGGGACTAGGTTGCATTCTTATGCAAGATCGACATGTAATTGCTTACGCTTCACGACAATTGCACCCACATGAGGAGAATTATCCTACCCATGATCTGGAGCTTGCAGCCGTAGTCTATGCACTTAAGACCTGGCGACATTACCTCCTCGGTAATCGATGCAAAATATTCACTGATCACCAAAGTCTGAAGTACATTTTCACCCAACCGGATCTGAATCTCAGGCAAAGACGTTGGGTTGAATTGATCACAGACTTCGACTTAGGAATAACCTACACCCCAGGGAAAGCCAACGTGATGGCTGATGCGCTAAGTCGTAAATCTTATTGTAACAACCTGATGTTACAACAAAGTTAACCGCTTCTCCATGAGGAATTTCGGAAGCTTAACCTTCACATTGTACCTCAAGGTTTTCTTTCCACCTTGGTAGCAAAACCTACTCTTACGGATCAAATCATCGCTGCCCAAAAGCGAGATAAGGGAATATCTAAAATCAAAGAGAACATTGCTAGCGGAGGTGCTAGTTGTTTCTCCACCAATGATCATGGTGTTGTGTACTTTGAGAACCGTCTAGTGGTTCCCAAGAACCAGCATCTACGGCAGTTGATCCTTAAGGAGGCTCATGAATCTCCTCTCACCATTCATCCCGGTAGCACTAAAATGTATCAGGACCTACGCCAGAGGTTCTGGTGGACTAGGATGAAGAGAGAAATTGCTCATTATATTGCAAATTGCGACGTCTGTCGTCGTGTAAAAGCAGAGCATCAGGCCTGCTGGTACCCTTCAACCCTTAGCTATTCCTGAATGGAAATGGGATAAAATTGGTATGGATTTCATTACCGGTTTTCCCAGGACCAAACGAGGGAATAATGCTATTTTCGTCGTGGTCGATCGTCTTTCCAAGGTAGCTCATTTCCTACCTGTTCGTGAGAGTATAACCGCTAGTCAGCTGGCAGACTTATACATCTCCCGAATAGTGTCCCTCCATGGTGTTCCTTTGGAAATCAATTCGGATCGAGGAAGTCTTTTCACCTCTCGATTTTGGGAAAGTTTCCAAAATGCTATGGGAACTCGTCTCTCCTTTAGCACCGCTTTCCACCCTCAGTCGAGTGGTCAAGTGGAACGCGTCAATCAGATTCTAGAAGACATGCTTCGAGCCTCTGTTATCTCATTCGGAATGGATTGGGAGAAGTGCCTTCCATTTGCCGAATTCGCTTACAACAACAGCTATCAATCTAGCTTGGGTAAAGCCCCTTTTGAAGTTCTCTATGGATGACGATGTCGAACACCCCTTAACTGGTCAGAGACCGGGGAAAGACAATTCTTTGGCCCGGATATGATTCAGGAAGCAGAAGATCAAGTGCGTATCGTTCGTGAAAAGTTGAAAACAGCCCAATCCCGTCAAAAGAGTCAATATGACCGAAAGCATAAGGCTATGACTTTCGAGGTTGACGAGAAGGCTTATCTTCGGGTCACCCCTCTGAAGGGAACCCATCGTTTCGGTATCAAAGGCAAATTGGCTCCTCGTTACATTGGACCCTTTCGCATTCTCGCCAAACGAGGAGAAGTTGCCTACCAATTGGAACTACCTCCGCACCTCTCCAGGGTCCACGATGTCTTCCACGTTTCTCAACTCAGGCGTTGCTTCTCGGATCCTATCCGTGGAGTGGACCACGAAACGCTTGATCTCCAAGATGATCTTACATATCGAGAGTACCCCATCCGTATCCTCGATCAGGCTGAGCGTACCACTCGACGTCAGAACATCAAGTTCCTCAAAGTTCAGTGGTCTCATCATTCTGAGGATGAAGCAACTTGGGAAAGGGAGGATCGTCTTCGACTTGAGTATCCCGCCTTCTTCCCGGAGGAACCCAAATCTCAGGACGAGATTCTTTTGAGTGGGGGTGAGTTGTCATACCCTAGCTAGTTATGCATTAGAGTGTTGCATCATGTTTACTTTTTCATCAGAAACTTGAAATGGGGATGACAGAACCCCCAGTCCCCTCTGAAACCAACTAGGGTTACTAAAATAATTTTTCAATGAACCTGAAATGCCCTTCTAAAATGCCCATCATTTTTGTCTTGGTTCAGAACCTCTGCCAAAAGTGGTGCACCTTTTCTTAGGCCATCCTAGGGTTTTTGAATTAAATCATAAATATTTGAATTTGGGCATTTAAAATAATATAAAATATTTAAATGCTCAAATATCTCCAAACTAAAATGTTTCATGTTGGAAATAATCCAACTATGGACCAGGAGCAATTTGGTGATTTTTGAAGTTGCCTAGGTATTTTATTAAATTCAACAAAGTTGCAGATATATTAAATAAAAAAAACAGAAACAGAAAAAGAAGGGAAAAACTTACCTGGCGCCACCGCAGGCCCACCAGCCAGCCCACCTGGCCGGCCCAGCCCGGCCACCGCTCCAGCGAGCTGCTTGGCTCGCCAGGCAGGCAGCCAAGGTGCTCGGCGGCGGCACCGCAGCTCGCCACGCAGCTGCTCGCCGCCTCGCCGCCTCCCTCGCCGGCTAACGCCGTGAACCGGCCTCCCTCTCTCCCCCGAACCCCCCAGACACCCCCTCTCCTCTCCAGCTCCTCCCCCTCGCACGCCCCAGCCATGGCCGACGCCACCGTCGCCGCACCACCGTCGTAGCCGTG